>NW_027413441.1:0-44925 GCF_048544455.1 Silene latifolia | reverse complement strand
ACCCCCAAATGTCTTCCGTTACTACTGAAATTTTGCGTGGCCGCTTTATCTGACCCAAGGAACCTTTTATGTAATTTCCGGAGAATTTTGATCCGGACCCGGAATCCCGAAAACCGTGTATTATACACTTAAATTTGAGCCGTTCGGGAGGTCGTACTGGACCTTGTTTCTTTTTCTCCCGTTTTTTCAATCACGCGTCCGAGATCATTTCAGGAGTTAACCTATTCGATTCACCTCAAATAAGGAGCATTAAAAGAGCATTAATCCATTTTTCACGATTATCTGAGGTTCGACGAATGCTGGTTTATGGCATACCGGCACCCCCAAATGTCTTCCGTTGCTACTCAAATTTTGCGTGGCCGCTTTATCTGATCCGAGGAACTTTATATGTGATTTACGGAGAATTTTGTTCCGGGACCTTGGAATCCCGAAAAACCGTGTATATACACTTCAATTTGAGCCGTTCGGGTGGTCGTACCGGACCCTGTTTCTTTTTCTCCCAATTTTCACTCACGTGTCCGAGTTCATTTCAGGAGTTAACCTATTCGGATCGTACCAATAACAAGCATTAAACGAACATTAATCAATTTTTCACGACATTCGAGGTTCGATTTAATGCTGGTTTATGGCATACCGCACCCCCAAATGTCTTTCGTTAATCAAATTTTGGCGGCCGCTTATCCAATTCGAGGAACTTTCTATGTGATTTCCGAGAATTTGTCTTGACTCTCGGAATCCTTCCGAAAACCGCGGAATTATACATTTCAATTCTGTTGCCGAGGTTGTAAAATTTTAATTCGCTTTCTTTTCTCCGTTTTTCATCTGATATTTAGGAGAGTGGAGGATGGAAATTTGATTCACTTCAATAATGGCATTAAACGAGACAATCCATTTTTCACGATTATTCGAGTTTCGGAGGAATGTTGGTTTATGGCATACCCAAGACTCCCCAAATGTCTTCCTCTCGCTGTTACCAAATTTTGCTTGCCCCTTTATCCTGACCCGGAGGAACTTTCTATGTGATTTCCAGAGAATTTGTTCCGGGACACTGAATCCCAAAAATCGTGTATTACACTTCAATTTGAGCTGCCCAGGAGGTCAGATCGGATCTGTTTCTTTTCTCCCGGTTTTTTAAATCACGCCGTCAGAGGTCATTTGAGTTAACCTATTGATTGACCTCAAATAACGAGCATTAGTCCATTTTTCCACGATTATCCGGAGTTAGAAGTATCGTTGGTTTTATGGCATACCCAACTTAAATGTCATCGTTGCAACTCAAATTTGATGGTCGCTTATTTGACC
The DNA here is from genome assembly GCF_048544455.1 of Silene latifolia. NCBI lineage: Eukaryota > Viridiplantae > Streptophyta > Magnoliopsida > Caryophyllales > Caryophyllaceae > Silene > Silene latifolia. The sequence goes on along the minus strand of NW_027413441.1, from coordinate 43,623 downwards.
CGAGGAACTTTCTATGTGATTTTAAATTTTGTTCCCGGACTCGAATCACGAAAAATCGTGTATTACACTTCAATTTGAGCCGTTAAAATTGCAGACGGACCTGTTTCTTTATCTCCCGATTATTTAATCACGCGTCCGCAGGTCATTTTGGAGTTAGCCTATTCGATTCAAATCAAACTAACGAGCATCAATCCATTTTTCACGATTATCCGCTTCGCGAATCTTGGTTTATGTGAACCTAAGACCCCCAAATGTCTTCCCGTTGCTACTCAAATTTTGCGTGGTCGCTTTATCGACTCCGAGGAACTTTCTATGTGATTGGAGAATTTTGTTCCGGGACCTCAGATCCCGAGAAAAATCGTTTATTACACTTCAATTTGAGCCGCTCGGGAAGTCGTACTGCACTGCTTTTCTCCGGTTTTTTTCAATCACGCGTCCGAGGTCATTTCAGAGTTAACCTATTCGATTCGGCTTAATAACTAGGCATTAAAGCGGTATTAATCCATTTTTTCACGATTATCTCAGGGTTCGACGAATGTCGCTTTGGCATACGGGCACCTCCAAAATGTCTTCCGTTGCTACTAAAATTTTGAATGGCGCTTTTAATCGACCCGAGGAACTTTACGCGTGATTTAAATTTTGTTCGGGACCTCGAATCCGGAAAATGGAAGTATTACACTTCAATTTGATCCGCTCGGGAGGTCGACCGGACCGCTTTTTCTCCCAGTTTTTCAATCACGCCGTCAGAGTTCTTTTCGAGTTAACCTATTCATCTAAATTCCCGGTCAAATAACGAGCATTAAGCGAGCATTAATCCATTTTTCACGATTATCTCGCTTATTTGATTTAATCTTTGTTTATGGCATACCGGCACTTCAAATGTCATCGTTGCAACTCAAATTTTGCATGGTCTCTTTATACGACCCGGGAACTTCTTTACGTGTGATTTAGAATTTTGTTAAGGACCTGGAATCTTCAAAATCGTGGTATTACGCTTCAATTTGATCGTTCGAGGTCGTGCGGACCTGACTCTTTTTCTCCAGGTTTTTCAATCACGTTCTAGTTCTTTTTTTAGGAGTTAACCTGTCGATTCAGCCTCAAATAAAAGCATTAAACGAGCATTAATCCATTTTTCACGATTATCCGCGGTTCGACGAATACTAGTTTATGGCATACCTATGACCCCTAAATGTCTTCCGTTACTCAAAATTTGTGTGGTCGCTTTATCCTAATTCCGAGGAACTTTCTATGTGATTTCCAGAGATTTTTGTTAGGGACCTCGGAATCCCCAAAACCGCTTATTACACTTCAATTTGAGCGTTAGAAATCGCGACTACTTCTTTTTCTCCCGGTTTTCAATCACGGCGTCGAGGTCATTTGTGAGTTAACCTTCGATTGGCCTCGATGTGACATTAAGCAGTATTAATCCATTTTTCACGCATTATCGAGGAGTTCGACGGTAATCTTTGCTTTGGCATACCGGCACCTCCAAATGTCTTCCGTTGCTACTAAAATTTTGAATGGCGCTTTAATCGACCTCGAAACTTTCTATGTGATTTAGGAGAATTTTGTTCAGGACCGAATCCCGAAAAATCGTGTATTACACTTCACTTGATCCGCTCGGAGGTAAATGCACTGGACCACTGTTTCTTTGCGGTTTTTCAATCACGCCTGAGAGTTCTTTTTCAGGAGTTAACCTATTCGGTTATCAAATACTTAGCATTAAACGAGCATTAATCCATTTTTCACGACATTCATGGCGGTTCGACGAATCTTTGGTTTGCATACCAGACCCCCAAATGTCATCCGTTGCAACTCAAATTTTGCATGGTCTCTTTATCGACCGAGGAACTTTCTGCCGTTCCGAGAGATTTTGTTAAAGGACCTCGAGAATCCATGCGTATTATACACTTCAATTTGAGGCGTTGAGTATTGCGGTTCTGTTTCTTTTCTCCCGGTTTTCAATCGCAGCGTCCAGGTCATTTCCAGGAGATAACCTATTCGAGTCGATCCCAAATAAAGAGCATTAATCCATTTTCACGATTATCGAGGTTCGACGAATCTTGGTTTATGGCATCACAGGCACCCCCAAATGTCTTAGTTGTACTCAAATTTTTGCATGGCACTTTATCGATCCGAGGAACTTTCTATGTGATTTACGGAGAATTTTGTTGGGACCTTGGAATCCCAAACCGTGTATACACTTCAATTTGAGCCGTTCGGAATTAAATCTTAGGACCCTGTTTCTTTCTCCCAATTTTCAATCACGCGTCTGGTCATTTGAGGAGTTAACCAATTCGATTCATCCTCAAATAACGAGCATTAAGCGAGCATTAATTGTGACACCCTCACTTATCGGAAAAAGTAAACACATAATTCTAGAATAAGCGCATGGATATGTTTATATGGGATTCGATTAGGTAAACGTAATTTTAAAACACGAACCCGTTATAAAGATATCAAATTAGAAGGTGTCAAAATATGAGTCTAAATAAGTTCGCAACATAACCATTGCTGAGTCGTGAATGTGAGTTATACAACCAAATGTAAAGAGGGAGACATATCCTAAAAGTATATGACATAAAAAGTATATAAGGGTCCTGATATAACAATGTCAATCTAGGTTCCAAGGTTACTTTGCTCGCTTCAAGCTCGTCCATGTACCCATATATGCATCACCTACTGTCATTCGCATTTTATACGAATCAAAGCCACGATCGGTGAGGAGTAACTCGAGTTCTCGGCCCACGAAATGTCATAATTAATATAACATGTAAACATAAGAATATGAATACAGATCACCACGATGCCTTAGCATATAGATGCTGAACAATCGTGTATCGTGTGAACAACAATATAACACCACATAGTCCTAGCATGTGAATACTAGACCGACTCATACTACACTATCATGTAGATCACACCAACATCCAGGAATCCAAACTCTATCAACCACTGGCCGGCTTGCATCTCAACAGCCACATGATTCATAGAATCATCGACAAAGAAGGATATATCGAAAATGACATAAGTTCTTATCACCGTCGATAGTCCTTTGTAACTAGAGTCTATACCACGAGGTGGAAGTGTCGAACGTGTATCTTGGCTCGAAGGTTCTATCAAAACATGGCCAAGACACAACACAACCTAGCCCTAATCTGCCTTGGAGACCTAGACATGCGGATACACACCCCCCACTTTTAAGACCCATGATTTTTTAAAACCAGTAGTACCTAAGGAGTCCACGAAAGGGTTGGCTAGTACTTAAAGGCGACCATACTCTCAAAATAAATACTTGGTCATGCCTTTGACTTGGATATAAACACCAAGTCGAGGAACACAAAGGCTATTAAGCGGTGATGACATATACTCGTCAAAGCATAAAGACCTATCTATGATGAAAGGCACAAATACTCACCTAGGACCTAGTCAGTAGTCCCGACTTGAATACTTTAGCCCACCACCAAGACAAGTAGGATACCCAGTTCGGGGCGTTCAAACTTGACAAAGATCTCGACCCTAGTATATGATCAATAATCAAATTCCGATATCAATTAATCCAAATTCCATTCTTGGTTAACCAGCAATGCGCGCAATTCATGAAACAAGCTAAAATGGCAAAGGGCAAAAGACTTAAGTATAAGGACAAAGTCATCCAACAACCAACATGTGAGATGATAATTACAAATATCAGGCATAACATAAAACCTCGATAACAACCAATCTCACCTCAAAAAACCCTCGACCGAGTCCCGACGGGGTCATCGGTCAATCGAGAAATTTGACCGGTTTAAACCTAGTTTGACCAAACTCGTTCGGTCAGTCTCCCGGCTTCAGTCTTTGCCTACTTTGGCCCAAATCACAAATTTTATCGCAATATTATTCTCATGCTATTTCCAAATTTCTATCATGTGTGGCGAAAGTACATTATCAATCACCTAAACACTTAACAAACAACAAACACAACATTAACTACTAATGTGACATTAATTAAATCGAGTAACTGAATAGTTACCTTACGCTAGCAAAGAGACAAGTAATAACTTGAGAAAGCTTCTAAAACCAAAATTCTCTTCATCTTCAACCACTATAGGCCACCTAAAAATAATTATGTGAAAGGACGATATTAACTTGAATTATCTTTATATAAAATATGAGACAGGAAATTAATTTAATTATATTTTAAATAAAACCAAACTAAGCGTCAAAACAATTTATGGACACATTTCCAAAAGTTATTATGATAACCTCAAACTCAGGCCTAACCACCAACTCTGGCTGGCCTCAAACTCGTGACTTAGCTAGGCCCTGCCTGGCGACAGGCCTGACTAGGCCAGGCCACTGGGGGTCAGCGCGACCACCACCCGACTACCTATAGCCACCCTTCACCCTACTTCATAACCTGACCCAAAAATCAGTCAAAACGGAACCCAAAGATGCTAAGTTAAAACCCACTCCGGTCCTCAAATGCAGTGAAAACCCACGATAGCTGACTCGTCTGCCCAAAGCAGTGCCAATGGTCACCTTAAGACTCCCATTCTCGCGCCTAAAAACAGTCCTAGCTGAGCCAGCTAAGTCAGCATTTAAAATGGTTTGGAGCGGGAAATCTAGTATAAAACAACTAAAAAACGGACCACAAGAAGACTGCAAAATCGCTGACACGGAGTCAATTAGTCAAAACAATCCCTACATGTCGGTATACCATCCCCTACGACTATAAAACACACGATTATCACCCCAAAACAAATCCATTTTGTATCGGCCTTTGCGAGTCTTAAATATACCACTACTGTTTAGCATCCCAAATGATCCACAGGTCGTAAAAAGTCTCGATCATCTCCACATATCGGTATACATAGTCTCAACTATCTGACGGACTAATTAACATCCATAGGATCTATATATAATTATGCAAGTCCTGTAATAAAAAAGCAGACTAACCCGACATTCGAAATAAACATATTTTATAATATCGAATAAATCTATAATTGTTATTAGATTGAACTAATCATTTAATCTTCTTACTGATAGTCTATTTTAGTACATCAATAGTCTTATAATAAATAAAAATTTGAAAATATAAATTGGGTTTGTAAAAATACGTAACGAAAATGAATTTTGCCACAGCGGATTGACGGGGAGCGATGGGAGCGCTATGGAACGAAAATCATTGATAACGGATTAATAAGCGAATTAAGCGATATCGTTTTGAAATCAAAAAAAAATCAGGGAAAAAAATGAAAAAGAAGAAAGCGAGAAGAAGAAAGAATCTTTGCGTGAGAAATGAGGGAAGCGAGCTTGCACACTGCTATATTATACGTCGTTTCTTCGTCGTTAAGAAACCGATGGTTATTAAAGCTAGTTTCGAGTTAAATTTAGCAGTTTAAGTAAAAGTTTCGATAATAAAGCGGAATCAATAATAAATAAATTTAATGAGTGAAAATAAAATAAACTCATTAGTTCGCGTAAATAATAAGAAATGGGCGAAGCGGAATTATTAGCGATTTTTTTGAACTAACGGATATTAATAAAAAATTGCTAATTTAATGAAATAAGCTCAAAAATAGCTAATTGGACGGTTTGTTCCCAAGAATCCATTACTTAAAACAACTTTCATAGGACTCGTAAAGAAGCAGAGTGTATTAAATAAATAAAGCACAAGACTAGATTTTGATAAACTCGGGAATAACTTTAAATAAACTTATTAATGATTATTAAAATTAACGTTTGAATTATGATGAAATTAATTAATTAGCTAAGCATATATATATAAAATCGTTAAATGATGTAATTAAATTCAAAACAGCACCAAAGATTTTATCCAAAAAACTTAATAAAATACTAGCTACAATCACTCCATCTTTTAAAAAGTTTCCGTCCTCAAACTTTGGAAAAGTATAAATGAAAGGTTATAAAAAACAAACCGAAATTGGAATCTGATGAAATAGCAAAACATTTTAAAGGTCACTTATCGTGAAGAATCAAAATTCTTTCAAGAGATTTAAATAAAATTTCCGGGTGATTCTCATCAGTGAACTAGTGTTCTCTCAGCGCAGCATTCAAGAACATCTCCATTCCAAATCAAAGATAAGGTCAAAAGCAAATTATTTGTATAAATCAAAATCAAATACTTTCAAACATTAATGAAAAAAGGATTTTCAAAAGTATAAGTCTCATTCACGAACGTAAATTATTTTATTCAGCACACAAACGCTAACCTTCAAGTCAAAGACAAATTTAAACCGAAATCACTACGACAAGAGTAGAACCAAGTTATTAAACGTTTTCTAATAAATTTGAAGCCCCACATCCCGATCAACGCAAAATCAAAAGAAAAGGTAATCTACTCAAATTTTCTTTTTGCAAAAACTAAAATAAATAAAGTTTCACTTTTAAACCCTAATCAGGTCAAATCCACCGAAATATAAATATTAAACTTTTGGACAAAGCATCATAATTAAGATCAAGTCGATAGAAATTGGATCAAACTTAACCAAAATCTCGGGTTTAGCAACTCAAAACCATGATAAAGAAGTCTATACTCAAAGAGCAATTAGAGAATTAAATCGAATTTTCATTTTTCCAAATCTTTACAAGTAGGGAAAATTTTGTAATAAACATAAAATTTTTAACAACAAAACCAAAATGGTAGCTTGAAATTTTTAGAAATTGTCACGAAAAGAAAGTAATTAGACATCATAGAAACAAAGTATGCTAAGAGTTGGCTTAAAACTTCTGCTACAACAAGAGAGCTATAATGAATTTCAGGGAAATTGAAGTCAAAATTACAAGGATGTCAAAGATAGAGTTCTGACAAGACACAGTGTCAAACTTAAAGGAGAGCTAGATGGAAGCGAGAAATGAGGTATGAACTGAACGCTTATGATCAAGGAGAAAGGAAAAATTAGACAACAAGGAAACTTAAGAAACATGTCGTGGTGTGAGACTAAAAGAGTCGAATCATAAAGATAACTAGTTAACAACCAAGTAGAGATATTAAATTAGGAAGGTATTCAAGACAAGGAAATAACGAGTAAACTTATACTTAAGAATCAAATCCAAACCCGGTTGGTAAATCTAAAAGGGAGGAAAATCGATTAAAGGTATGAAAGAGGATTTTGGAGAGAAAACCATACGCTCCAAAAACTTAAGGTTCTCTCTAACAAGGTCACGCCTATTAGGGTATTGTACCTTCATGACAAAACGACCAAATCCCAAATAAGGGTCAAGGTAAAATAAACGCCATTTAAGGGGTGATAAATCGGTTAGATACTTCTTCCACCTATCTTATCACATAATAGGATTTCCTAAATCAAATCTACCACTCAAGTATAAAAGCATCTTTATCTCAAGCACTGACAAACCTCAATACCTCGTTTTAAAACCAAAGAATAAATTGACAAAGACTTCTCAACAAAGTTCTCAAGAACAACTAACACCAAATCACATTCCCCAATCTATACCGATTATTAACATCTAAAATGGGTTTTCTTCCAAATTCATATTCTAAACTTATCTCATGTTTACTCCTAAGGTGACGACGCTCAACCTACCAAGCCAAATCCCAAACATAAACAACAAAGCCAAGTTCTATAACTTTAATCACATAGGCACCCTATTCCCAACACAAAGAATCTACCAATCAATTATACTCACTTTGTCAAGGAACTAGGTATAAGAATCACTAAGTATGTCTCACACATACCTAAGTCTTTCTAACATCACATCCTCTCAAAACCAGGGTTAAGGGTCGGACACAAACAATCTCCTCAAAAGTCGAATTTTTCAACCAAGGTCAACATTCCTCACAAGAAAGAGTCATCTAATCGTTAAGGAGGGGATAAGCAAAGAACAAAGGACAAGTTAGGAGTATAAGTGTAGCTTTAAAGTAAAAAAGCGAGGGAAGGGAGTTTAGAAGGAGGATACACCAAGAGATTAAGAATAAGCAAGATACAAAAGAACGAGAAACATCTTCACGGAAGTAGAAGCATTCTTCAAAGGTTGAACAAATCTTCAAATCCTCTCAAAGAATAGCACCTAAATCTTAGTCTTCTTAAAATATAAGTGTCTTTCAATGAAATGGAGATACTCTTCAAGCATCACTCAAGAACATCAATATTCCAATTCAAAGACATAAAAATACATTTTTACCCCAACAAATGATAAAACTAATTATCGACGTCTCCAATAACAAGCTTAACACTAATTAGCGTTAAAAACCAAAGTGGAAAACATTAAAATATTTTCAAAACCTTTAGTTCAAATTTTTTTTTTTTTATAATAAGGGTAATAACTCCATTAGCTATATATAAGCTCACGGTCATTGATCCAAGAACGCAAAAATTATTAAATGACAATCAACAAACAAGTTAGTACCTAACAAAGAGCAAACACAAAGAGACTACAACATAAGGTCCTAAGTCTACCCCATCCTACCCATCTCTCAAGTTTATTATTTTAAAGGTCAAGTGTGTTTATATTTAAATACAACGCGTCCGGGAGCAAATATGCTCGATACCAACCGACACCTCACTTATCGCGGAAAAATAAACACGTGGTTCTAGAATAAAAACCGCATGGATATGTTTGTAATAAGTTCAATTAGGTAAAACCTCGACTTTTAAAAAACCCGAACCCCTATAAAGATATCCAAATTGGAAGGACAAAACATACAAGTCTAAAATAGAAGTTTACATAACATAACAAATCATGCTAAAGTCGCGAATAGCAAAGTTATACAACCAAATGTAAAGAGGGAGACATATGTCCCTAAAAAGTATATGACATAAAAAGTATATAAGGGTCACAATATAACAAAGTCAATCTAGGTTCCAAGGTTACTTTGCTCGCTTAGCCGCCATGTACCCTATATATGCATCACTTACCTCATTCGCATTTTTACAAACCCGAAAGCCAGGTCGGTGGGAGTAACTCAGAGTTCTCTTCCGAAAATGTCATAAATTAATATAACATGTAAACATAAGAATATGTATGAATCACACAATGCCTTAGTTATATAGATCCTGACAATCGTGCTTATCATGAACAAATAACAGGGTAACACCACATAGTCCTGCGCATGAATACTAGATTATCTATACTACACTATCATGTGAATCACATAACATCCAGAACTCAAACTCTATCAACCATAGCCGTTTGCATTCACCTTCTATGATTCATAGAATCATGAAACAAGAAAAAGGGCAATATATCAAAGACAAAAAGCGCAAGTTCTAGCACCGGCCAATAGTCACCTGTAACTTTGTGCCCATACCACGAGGTAGGGAAGGTAACTCAACCGCATCTTGGCTCGTAGAGGTTCAACTCAAACATGGCCAAGACACAACACAACCCCTATCCTAACTGCTACAGACCTAGACATGGATACACACCACCGCACCCAAGACCTACAATTTATAAACAGAGGTACTCCTAAGGAGTCCACCAGTTGAAGAATAAGCTTGTCACTACCTTTGTACAGGACTGAGGCTATGCCTCAATCTTGATATAAACCTACCAAGTCAGAACACAGAGGCTAATATGCAAAGGAAATACACCATCAAAGACTATAATGACTATCTATGATGAAGGCCTAAATACTCTCACCTAGGACCTAGTCCTGCCTAGTCCCGACTTGCCAATGCTTTAGCCCACCACCACAAGACAAGTAGGATACCCACCAACCATAAGAGGGGCAAAGAGTCCAAACTTGTACACACAAAAGATCATACACACTAGTATATGAAAACTCGCAAGAGCACAATGGGTGACAATCTGACAAAATCTCGATATCAATAATAATCCAATTCCATTCCAACAATACCATAATCCATGAGAAATGCTTAAAATGGCAAAGATAACAAGACTTAAGCATAAAGCATCCAAAGCATTCAACAACCAACATGTGAAATGATAATTACAAATATCAAGGCATAACATAAAACCTCCAATAACAACAATCTTACCAAAGACAAACCTGAACCAGTCCCGCATGACGGGTCATCTACTAAATCGAGGGGACCTGGTTTAAACTGTTTGACCAAACTCGCTAAATTAGATCAACTGGGCTCACTCGAGTCTTTGCCTACTTTGCCCAAATCCACAAATTTTATCGCAATATTATTCTCATGCTATTTCAAATTTCTATCATGTGAAACGAAAGCGATACATTATCAATCACCTAAACACTTAACAAACAACTGCACAACATTAACTACTAATGTGACATTAATTCGATCAAGGAATTTCCGGAATGAGTTACCTTACGCTAGCAAAGGGACAAGTAATAACTTGAGAAAGCTTCTAAAACCCAAAATTACTCTTCATCTTCAACCACATGAGCCACCTAAAATAATTATGTGAAAGGGGGCATATTAACGAATTATCTTTATATAAAATATGAGACTAAAATTAATTTAATTATATTTTAAATAAACCAAACTAGCGTCAAAAACACCTTATGACAACTCAAAAGTTATTATGACAACCTCAAACTCGGCCTAACCACCAACTACACATGGCCTCAAACTCGTGACTTAGCTGGGCCACGGCCAGGAGCCACGCTAGGCCCTTTGAGTCCGACACGACCACCACCCGACTACCCATAGCCACCCTTCACCCTACTTCATAATCCTGACCCAAAAATCAACAAACAGAACAAAAGATGCCTAAGTTCGACCCAACTCCGAGTCCTCAAATGCAAGTGAAAAACCCACGACGACACTCTCTCCGTCTCCTGCCCAAAATGCAGTACCAATCGGCCCCCTTTAAGACTCCATTCTCGCCTAAAAACAAATTCTAAATGAGCCAACTAAGTCGCATTTAAAACGGCTTTAGAGCCGGAAATCCACAAGAATAAACAACTCAAAATGCATCTTTAAAGACTACAAAAATCGCCCAACACAAAAGAAATTTCCAAATTAGTCCAAACAACTCAAAGTCAAGATACACCGTCTCAACTATAAAACACACCAATTATCACCAAAACAATCCATACATGTCAAAGATACACCGTTTAAATATACCACTTACTAGCCAGCATCCCAAATGATCCCAGAGGTCAAGAGATACACCGCCTCAATCATCTCCACATATCGATACAATCCCCTCAACTATACAATCGACTAATTAACATCCATATGATCCCTATAATTATACACCGTCTTAATTATAAAACAGGTGACCAGACATTTGAAATAATATTTTTACAAGTAATATCGGAGTAATCCGTTATACGTTCTTTTTAATCTTCTCTACTGATCATTTATTTTAGTACATACTTCATTTGAAATGTGTCCCAACAATATAGTGCGATCACATAATTTAAATATCATTATTAAATCATTTTAAAGAATACAATTGGGAAATAATTTTGTTGATTCATCAAACCTATGACATATATCGGTAATGATTGGTGACTAGAGTTTGATTCATTACTGCTGTCACTGTAGGATTGGGCTGATCTCTTTAGGTCATACCTATAGGGCAACACTTAATTGATTATTTTAATTAACGTATAACGTTACTAGTTAATTAAATTACTTGAAAATTAATGGGGCGATTTTGAAAGTAAAATTTACGTGCTCATATTAAATGTGATTAAATAAGATACTGCGATAATTAATTGAATCATTACTTATTAAATAATTGTTTAAAGTAACAATTAAATTGAATGAATTATTATAAATACAATCAGATTATGATTTATAAATTGGTAAAATTTTTGTACAAATGTTATGATATTACTAAGTCGATTTTTGTATGTGACGTATTTTTATTAATACGTTGATTTTAATATGTTAAAAATTACATATCGAAATTTATGTCACATATGACATGTGACATATTGACAAATTGACAAAAATAATATGGACTCTATATTATCCATTGTGCCGAAATTAGGGGAAGAAATAGGCTAATATTGTGTTTGATTAAGATAATGGTAAACCACTGATTATTTTATTCTAGCCATGTACAAGCCTATTATGTATTGTAAAGAACACTTGCATGCATTGGCTCACCCTAAAGGCTCCTCTCTACATGATTTTAGGAAGAAAAATGATCATTGTTTTCTCTATAATTTTACCTAATAATATACTAAATGTAGTGTATTATTATTCATTCTAATTCACTCATCCAAAAGAAAGTTCTAGTAAGAAGAAAAATCCTCTCTTCTTCTCTCTTAAACCGAAACATATAAGTGTTTTATAAAAGTTTTAGTTTCAAATTTTCTTGATTAATATTATACTAGTATTTGTAATATTAATTAAATTAAGAGGAGTCTTAGGGTATAAAGCTTTAGAGAGATCTTATACTTAGATCTTGTTCATCCATAAGAAAAAGCTCAGATCAAAAGAGAAAGGTGATCTCTTTTGTGCCTTAAATCGAAATCAACAATGTAAGGACATTATTTCTCTTCTTTTATATTATTGTTTGCATGCATAAAATCCGTTTTAATTTTATGACAAATTATTTTAGACATATATGAGTATGTTAATATGTATATGAATCTACATTTTCTTCAATCCCAGTATCAAGAAGCCGATTTGTTTTGTAAAATTGGTTAAAAGTTTTTAAGTTATATGAATAAAAAAATAAAACTTGTAAAATTTGTGTTATTATGATATATCACGAAATTATTACATGCATGTTAATATTTCTGGTCCTAAAATGTTTTAGGATATTTTGGTTAATTTTTGGATTTTTATTGTTCATAATTTACAATAATGGCATTTAAATGTGATTTTATGAGTAAAATGTCATTTTTGGTCTAAAATTAGCTATCACTTGAATTTTAAGTTGATTTTTGGATATGTTTTCACATATATTATTTTGAGATAACCTGTAAATTTTCATAATTTTTGGACTTGTTATGCTCGAAAAATGAATTTTTCATTATTAAATTCGGATTTAAGTAAAAATAGGTTAATATGAGTTAAATTTCGAATCTGGTCATAGAAAATATATATGTTGTCACATGCAATTTTACAAGATGTGTGTAAAATAATTGGCTATAAAGAAGTCTTTTTACATGATTTATGAATTTTTGAAGAAAAATAGCATAAATAGTGACATTATTAAGTGAAAATTAATAAAACATAATCTATGACTTAGGAAAAACATCTAATGTTGCATTTTATTATCTTTTTCAGATCTAAAATTGAAAAGTTAATGAAAATAATTTTCCATGTTTTATGATTATTTTATTAAAATTGATAAACCACAACATTGTTTTTCCTATGAAATTTTGAAATTTTAACCTAAAGATTTTAACATTATGAGAGTCATGGATTTTTCCAGAATGTTCATGAATTTAAATTTCAAAATTTTGAATTTATTTGAAATTTTTGGATTTATTTGAAGCTTAATAGCTTATTTTTGTAATTTTTGTCCATTTATGAACAATTTTATAAATAAAAGTTAATTATGGTCAAATTATTAGTGAAACTAAATTTTGAGTCTAAGAGTTAGGAGTAATTAACTTATGCATAATGAGTTTATGTATTTTGTGATTATAAAATGTTGAAATCACGCCGTCGTAAAAAGCAAGGTAATATACGATATTGGCTAATTAAAAGCGATTTAGCATAAAATTGAGCATGTTCATACATATTATAATGCTGCATTTTCTTTATGATTGTCATAATTTTAATTTATGTAATTTTTGAATTATGTAATTTTACTTAGTATGGCCTTAGATTTTAATTGGTATTTCCCGAAATGTATGGGAATATCGATTCGGTTGTAATTTTATTGTGATCTCGTATCACCGTTTTGTAATTTAATAGATTTATTTTATTTTAGTTACAAATGTATAATAGAAAATTATGTAATTTATTATGTAATTTTATTCATTAGGAGTTCCCAAGACGGATTTCTTGAGAATGGCGATACATAAAGACGGTGTTACCTCGAGATTCGTGCCACAACCGAAGTTCAAGGGACCAATGGAGTTGGTTTCCCAATATGTAATAGTTAAATAGTTTTTCTATTTTAGGAAAGGCCATACTAGGATTTATTTATCTTTATGCTTGCATTTTTATTTTATGTCACATGCATTGCTAAATCGCCATAACTAAACATGCATTTCTTTTTTTATCGAGTTTTATCGACCGTGTCAATTAAATTATCGTAGTTCACCGCTTTAGTTCACTTAAAACGTGATAGATAATAAATTGACATGACCTCTCGCTAAAACAAAACAATTGAGACATAGCCTTACCAAATAGTAGAAACCATGAAAACCTATTTCATGAGTGATTCGCCTAACCGGTACAAACCTTGTTTACGTAGGAAGTGGGTGATGAATGTTAATCCACGAATTCATGTTGATAAGGGATGTATCGGCCCCTACATTGCCCAAATGTGGGTTTGGATCATGGACACATTTATTCGAAATTTGGATTGAACTCGACAAAAGTTTTGATAAGGGATGTATCGGCCCAAATGCCCTTGTCGATGTGTTTTGGGCTAAAGATAAATATTAATGTAATTTTATCGACCAAGAGTTCTAAAAGTAGAATCGATTAAACGTTAATCCACCCGAGTTATATTGATAAAGGATGTATCATTTATGCAGGTACTAAGTCGATATGAATTTGGGTCTTGGAATCATTTATTATAGTTGGGTAGAGGTCACTATATAAATGTTCATATCTTGTTAATTTGCAAGTATGATTTAAAAGACAAATGTTAATATTTCCTTTCCTCCATATTTGTAGTGCATTACAATGAATCCATCAAAAACTACACTTTCAATTACTATTGATTCTTATCACCATGTTCTTGACATTTTGCTCAACAATAATTTCATACAACTAGAGAACTTCATTTGAGGATAGGTTCGGATGGAAACCAATTACAATTCTAAAAATTTATGTTATTGATATAAATTATACTTCCACTCGACATGGGTACTGAATCTCGGTTGTGGTTCTCACCTTTGTAATCATTCGGGAGTTTTAAGAGATGTGGAAAGCATGAGGGAGATGTGGATCTACATGCCCAGAAATGGAGCTCGGTGTGACGGCGAATCCAAGGAACTTATGTTCTGCTTTGCCAATAGTTTGAGTTGTATTTGCATAATTTGTTTTATGTACCTACATATCAAAAACATTATTTCAGTCACCATCTTTAGGCGTGATAGGTTTTTGTTTGTGCATTAAGAACAATCGTTGTGCTATTTACGGAATGATTTGGTTATAGACCAAGCTCTTCTATCAATGGCATTTACATTTTGGGACGCTCAAATCAACTAACCATATTTATAACATTGATAAAGCTAATCAATGACCCCAGTGGCGTTCATTTGATTGTCTGTAGGTCACATAAACGAGAATCGCATCAAAGATTAGTTTAGACTAATGTGATTACACCTTTTGATTATCAATCATTTGGTACATGCGAATATTGCCTACTTGGCAAAATGACTCATAATCCTTTTAGCGGTAAAGGGACACGAGCTAGTGAGCTATTGGGACTCGCACACACCGATGTATGTGGACTGATGACTATCACCGCCCCCGTGGTAATTATGACTACTTCACCAACCTTCACCGATGATTTAAGTAGATATGGGTATATCTATTTAATGAAACATAAAAGTGAAGCGTTTGAGAAATTCAAAGAATTTCAAAGCGAAGTAGAGAACCAATTGAACAAAGAATTAAGGCACTACGATGGGTCGTGGTGGTGAATACCTCTAGTCTTGAATTTGATTCACACTTGAAAGGTTGTGGTATTATATCACAACTTTCTCCACCAACACCACAAGGCGAATGGTGTTGCCGAGAAAAGGAGAAATCGAACCCTACTTGATATGGTTCGATCCATGATGAGTCAAGCGAAGTTACCTAACTCGTTTTGGGGATTTACCAATCAAGCGCAATTCTATCTTTGAATAGTCCCACTGAAGCCAGAAAAGACTCCATTTGAGACATGAAGGAAGAGTTCTAATCATCTATATGAAAATTTGGGGATGTGATACTTCGTCAAAGGTAAAACGAGCAATAAGCACTTTGAATCACGAAAAGTGCATCTTTATAGGGGCTATCCTTTGGCCTCACAAGTTTTCTTCCTATAAGCCTCCAGAAGAGCAAAGTGTTTTGTGTCTTGCGGTGTCTTCTTAGAAAATTATTTCTAAAGAAACGAGTGGGAGAAATTTTGAACATTGAAGTTCAAGAGCCTGGCAGAGATAAGAATACGAAATGTTCCTTCGTCGTCTAACGCGGTTCTTACCTCCTCCACTAAGAAGGACAGGCCGAGTTATTCGCCATCCCGATCGATATGTGGGACTTGTCAGGAAAGATGGAACACTCGATGTGTTGCTTATGGAAAGTGACGAGCCCGCCACCTACAAGGCCGCAATCTCTAGTTCTAATTCCTCCTTATGGCTTGAAGCCATGAAGTCCGAAATGGATTCTATGCATGAAAAACAAGTTTGGGACTTGGTAGATTTGCCCTAAAGGCAAGACCCTCAATGCAAATGGATATTCCAAGGTCAAAAAAATGGCATAGAAAGAGGACATGATGTCTACAAGCTAGGCTAGTGGCAAAAGGATTTACCCAAGTCGAGTCTCCATTATGATGAGACCTTCGCCCCATAACCATGCTAAGATCCATACGGATTTTGTTAGCGATCGCCGCATTTCATGATTATGAAATTTGGCAAATGGATGTCAAAACCGCTTTTTCTAAATGGCATTTAGAAGAGAGGTGTACATGATACAGCCTAAGGTTTTGTTGATTCTAAAAATCTAACAAAATGTGCAAGCAGAAGATCCATTTATGGTCTTAAGCAAGCATCAAAAAGTTGGAATCATCGATTCAATCATGTTATAAAAGAAAATGGTTTCACTCGAAATGTTGAGGAACCATGTTTATACATGAAATTTAGTGGGAGCAATGTTGTGTTCCTAATCTTGTATGTCGATGACATACTACTCATTGAAATGATATTCCAATGTTGTCTTCTGTTAAGTGGTTAGGTAACCACTTCAAATGAAGGATTTAGGAAGGCACAGCATATTAGGTATCAGGATCTATGAGATGACCCAGGGATATTGGCACTAAGTCGAAGTCTTATGTTGATAAAGATTCTTGACGGTTAACATGGACAAATCAAAGGGGTTTGGTACCATGGTGCTGGGCGATATTGAGCGGACTCGATGTCCCTCGAACCCGTGATGTTGAGCGCGTGAAGTTGATCCCTGCGCTTGTTTGTTGGATCAATCATGTATGCCATGATATCGCCGTCTGATGTCTCGTATGCCTTGAGCATGGCGAGTAGATATCAGAAATCGGTGAGAGTCCTTTGGTTAACTCTTGTCCAAGAACATCCTTAAGTACTTGAGAAGAACTAAGGACTTTATCCTTGTGTTTGGAGAACGGGTTTGCGTGTTTGCGAGATACGGACTCAATTTTCCAAATAGAATAACTTGTAATCCAATGGTTTTGTTTTCATGCTCAATAGTATTTTAAGCCAAGCTTGAGAAGAAGGCTGTAGCGGATCGACAATTTCCTAATCTCAAGCGGCATCGAGCGCAGAAGCTATGTGGATCCCAGGCGATTTGGAAGGTCTAAAGGGTAGTACTACTGTAATGATCCCCATCACTCTCTATTGTGATAATAGTGGGGCGATCTTCAAGACTAAGGCAAGAGTCAAGTAATAGATCTAGACATGTACTTAGAAAATATCATGTAATAAGAGATTTCATTGAAAAAGAAAGAAGTGCGATTTGTAGGTTGGGGCGGATGACAACATAAGCCGATCCAGCTCGCAAGCCTTTAACCATGATCACATTTGTCTTTTATCTTTAATTTATACTTTGTTACATCCAAACGGGTTGTAGAGACAATTGAATCCCGTTAAAGTGAACATGGATTAACATTGTTTTGCCCATAGTCACTTGTATGAGGTGACGTCTCAAAGTGACTAGAGTGTGAAGCGATTGATGGCAAGTTCAAGTGCCGTAGGTCATGTGAATGACTGTCGATCAATGGCAGTTAAGGAACATTTTGTAAGGCTAATGACGCTTATAGAGTTAACAAATTTATATAACTTTGGTCGTGGCGAGAAACTACTATAGTATTCTAATGAGTCGATTCTTTTGACTAAAGACTATTCGCCTAAGATGGCACGATTTGATTAACTTTGATTTGTGTTACTCGACCTTCGTAAATGGGGTCAAATGGGCATATTTTGGGTTATGATGGCTGTGGCTAGTCGAAGGAATGAGTGCGATAGGAATTGTCCACCTAGTCGAGTTATAACAATATCTCGGGGCCACTCGAGGAGTAATGGGCTGGAAATGCGTGGCCACGCTCGGAAAGTATCTATGTGGATAAATCCGGTCAATCGATTATTCTCCCGATCGAAACCACTCTCGATATGATCACTTGCAAGTACGACCTGAAAGACACCTTGCATTGAGTGGGAGATAGTAATAGGACAAGAGAGTGGTGGCCTTTTGTCGAGAGGACAAGTGGGAGATTGTTGGAAATGTGTCCTCAACAATAGTGCGATCACATGATTTAAATATCATTATTAAATCTCATTTTAAAAGAATACAATTGGGAAGTAATCTTAATTGATTATTTAATTAATGCATTATAATATTACGAGTTAATTAAATTACTTGAAAATTGATGGACGATTTTGGAAGTAAAATTTACGTATCATATTGAAATGTGATTAAATAAGATCTGATGCGAGTAATTGAATTTGTATCATTACTCGGATGAAATAATTGTTTAATGTAACAATCGAAATTGAATGATTTATTATAAATACAATCTATTGTGATTTATAAATTGGTAAAATATTTTGGTACAAGTAATTATGATATTACTAAGTTGATTTTGTATGTGACGTATTTTTATTAATCATTGATTTTTAATATATTAAAAATTACATAACAAATTATATTCACATGAACATATGACATATTGACAAATTGACAAAAAATAATATGGACTCTATATTATCCATGCCTATATTGAGAAGACCAATTTCATGCATGGCTCACCCAGACCTCCAGCTCCCACGTTTTGGGGAAGAAAAATAGGGGATTGTTTTCTCTCAATTTTTATTCGATAATATTTTAAATTTAGTGATTATTGTTCCATTTTCCTCTAATTCCTCTGTCAAAGAAAGTTCTAGTGAGAGAAAGCTCTCTCTTCTCTCTATATATTAAAATTGGCTAAAATATAAGTGTTTTATAAGTTTTGGTTCAATTTTCTACTAAGATTAATATTATACTAGTATTTGTAATATTAATTAAATTAAGAAATAGCCTTGATATAAAGCATAGGAGATCTTATTCTTAGATCTTGTTCTTCCATCAGCTAAAAGTCAAAGAGAAGGTGATCTCTTTTGTGCCTAATATTAGAATATCTGGATAAAGGACATTATTTCTCTTCTTCTTTATATTATTGTTTGCATGCATAAAATCCATTTTTATTTTATGACAATTGGCACAGGCATATATGAGTATGTATATGTATGAATCTACATTTCCTTCATACAGCGTCTTATAATACGTAAAGCTGAAAATATAAATGGGTTTGTAAAAATACATAATCTAAAATGAATTTTACTTACAACCGATTGACGAACGACTAAAGGAGCTATGGAACAAAAAAATAGTTGAAAACGGATGACAAGGAAACTAAGCACCGACCATCGATTTGATCAAATTTCAAAGAACAGGGGGAAAAAAAAAGGAAGGAAAAGAAGAAGGAAGAAAAAACAGTGGCGTTGTTTATAGTGAGACAAGAAACCGCTAGCCTTATTTATTATACGTCACGTTTCTTCGTATTTAAAAACTTCGATCGTTATTAAAATCGCTTTGAGTTAAATTTAACCGTTTAAGTAAAAGTTTGTGAATAAACGGAATCAATAATAAATAAATTTAATGAGTGAAAATAAAATAAACTCAAATAGTTAATCGTAAATAATAATGATATCGGCTTGAATCGAATTATAAGCGATTTTTTACGAAACTAACTTTGATATTAATAAAAATTGCTATTTTAGTGAAATAAGCTCAAAATAGCTAATTGGACGGTTTTGTTCCCAAAATCCATCTCGGGTTCACTTAAAACAACTTTCATAAGGACTCGTAAAGAAACTGAAATTATTAAATAAATAAACTCGAACTAATTTCAATAAACTCTAACTAACTTTAAATAAACTTATTAATGATTATTAAAATTAACGTATCGAATTATGATGAAATTAATTAATTAGCTAAGCATATATATATAAATTGTTAAATGATGTAATTAAATTCAAAATAGCAATTAAAAGAATTTTATCCATCTTAATAAAATACGGGGTGTTACAATCACCCCATCTTTTAAAAAAGTTTCGTCCCTCAAACTTGAAAGTATAAATGAAAGGTTATAAAAATAAAACTGAAATTGGAATCGGTAACCAAAACATTTAAAAGGTCACTTATCGTAAGAATCAAAATTCTTTCAAAAGTTTCAAATAAAATTTTCCAACGAACCGCATTCTCATCGTAGGAATGTATGTTCTCGCTAGCGCATTCAAGAACATCACATTCCAAATCCAAGATAAGGTCAAAGGGAAATCATTTGTATAAATCGAAAATCAAAATACTTTCAAAACATTAATGAAAAGTTTTCAAATGTATAAGTCTCATTCATGGAACGAAAATTGCCCTTTGTCAGACACAAGAACGCTAACTTTCCAAGTCAGAGACAAATTTAAAACAAAAACTATTCGCCGACAAACGTAGAACAAGTTATCAAACGTTTCCAATAACTAGTTCTATCATCCGATCAACGCCAAAATCAAGAAAAAGGCAATCCACTCAAATTTTCTTTTGCGAAAGACAAAATAGAAATGAAGGTTTCACCTTTAAACTAAAAGGGGAGTTAAAATTTGAAAATATAATATTAAACTTTGACAAAGAAGTCATAAATAGATCAAGGTTAATAGAAATGGGATAAAATTTAAAGAAATTTCTGTCTAGTAATTAAAATTACGATAAATGAGTTTATATTCAAGAAAGGAATAGGGAACTCAATCAAATTTTCATTTTCAAGTCTTCAAAAATAGGTTAGGGTTTGTATGGACATAAACTTTTAAGAATGAATCGAAACTTGTAGCTTGAAAGTTTAGAAGTTGTACAAAAAGGAAAGTAACTTAGATAACATAAAAACAAAGTATGTTAAGAGAGCTCAAACTTAAGTACGCAAGAGAGCTCAAACTTAACCAACAAGAGAGCTATAATGACTTTCATAGGGTAAAATTGAAGTCAAAATTACAAGGATGTCAAAGATATATTTTCACAAGATACGAGTGTCAAATTTAAAGGAAGAGCAAGATGAAGCAAGGAAATGAGGTATGAACGGGAACGCTTTATGAACGAGAGAAAGGGAAAATTAAACAACAAAGAAACGCCTTACTCTTATCTCAAACAACAACATCACTAAAAACGGTTCCGAAAACTTCCTAACAACAAAACTCATAACCACATCACTCCCAAGGGTTTCCTCAATCGCTTATGTTACCTCATCCTAATCTATTCCCTGAAACAAGGTACTCCACTATAAGTGTGATCTTATCGCTCCAAATCCTCAAACATCCGTGAACAACTTTCACAAGCCTAAGGTCAAGGCTTCCAACAAAGCTATATTCGTATCCAACTAGTGACAACTATGGGTTCCTTAAAAATAAACCTTCAATCAAGAATCCCAATACCAAGCTCTAAACTCCAAGAGAAGGTTCCTCAAATATTCCACAAGGTTCTTATTTCAAAACAAGGTAGTAACATACCAACCCCAAAATCTGAAAAATCAATAGGATCTCAAGTTTCTCTATCCTTTTACTTATCAAGGATTCCCAAAAAGCTGAACTACACTACCACTTACATCATCCCATCATCTCTATACTAATGCACCTCAAGGTCTATACAACTATGTGGTTAACAAATTCTTCTCAATACTAAATCTCTCTCAACTCAAGAACTCTCATACCATACCTCAAGTAGTAATCAATATCACTCACTAAAACCAACTAATAATCCCACATTTAACATTTCTCCCATGGTAACTTATACATTATGAAACCCTCATATCCAAAGTGATTATGGAAGCCAATCACAAACTCGACTATTTAGTCAATCCTATATCCTCAAATCCACCATTCAGTTTCATCCATTTTAAGTCAAGCATTAAGCACTAGTATCCCAAACATAAACAACAATGCCATGTCCCATAACCTTAGTAACCAATGCAACTCACACTTGACACACAAAATCCCCCAATCCAACGTACTCACTCTATCAAGGATCTATAGGTATAAGAACCACCAAGTATGTCTCATCACACTACCTAAGTTTTTCCAACATCAAATCCTCTCAAAACCTCGTAAAAGGGTCAAACACAAACAATCTCCTCAAGAGTCAAGTTTTCCAACCAAGGTCAACATTCCTCAAAAGAAAGAGTACTATCAAATGGCTAAGGGGGATTAGCAAGGAACAAAAGACAAGTTAGGAGTACAAGCGAGCTTTTAAAGTAAAATGTATGAGTTTAAAGGAGGATAAGCACCAAGAGATTAAGAATAAGGCGAGATACAAAAAGAACGAGAAATATCCGTAAGGGAAGTAAAAGCATTCTTCAAAGGTTGAACAAATCTTCAATCCTCAAAGAATCTGGGACTAAATCTTGATCTTCAGAAATATAAGTGTCCTTTCAATGGAACGGAGATACTCTTGGCGATCACTCAAGAACATCAATATTCCAATTCAAAGGCATAAAAATACATTTTTACACCAACAAATGATAAAACTAATTATCGACGCTCCAATAACAAGCTTTTAACACTAATTGATTTAAAAACAGCTGAAAACATTAAAATATTTTCAAAACCTTTAGTTCAAATTTTTTTATAATAAGGGTAATAACTCCGTTAGCTATAGATAAGCTCACGGTCATTGATCTAAGAACGCAAAATAATTATTAAATGACAATCAACAAACAAAGCTAGTACCTAACAAAGAGCAAACACAAAGAGATTACAACATAAGGTCCTAAATCTACCCATCTTACCCATCTCTCAAGTTTATTATTTTAAGGTCAAGTTATTTATATTGGGGTGCACAAGCGTGCTCTGAGCAAATATGCTCGATACTAACCGTGACACCCTCCTTTATTGCGGAAAAGTAAACACGTAATTTACAAAATCGATGATATGTTTGTAATTGGTTTAACTAATTAAAACCGTATTTTTAAAACTTTTCTAAAACCATTCACAAAACATTTTAAGGGGGATGCCAACACTCGCAAATGCTAATGTACTAATATACATAACTATGCTAAAGTCACAGAATAAAGTGATACAAACCAAAGAAAAAGAGGGAGACATATGTCCCTAAAATGTATGTGACACAAAAAGGGTTTAAGGGTCACAATGAAATAAAACTAGTCTAGGTCCCAAGGTTACTTTGCTCGCTAGCTCGTCCATGTACCCATATATGCATCACCCACTCACCGTCTATTCGCATTTTATACAAATACGAAAGCCACAAATGGAGTAACTCCGAGTTCTCCTTCCCAAAAAATGTCATAATTAATATACATGTAAACATAAGAATATGAATACGAATCACACACCTTAGATATAGATGCTAAGACAATCGTGCTTATCATGTGAACAACAATATAACACCACATAGTCCTAGCATGTGAATACTAGACCAACTCATACTACACTATCATGTGAATCACATAACATCCAGAATCCAAACTCTATCAACCATAGCCGGCTTGCATCTCACCTTCTATGATTCATAGAATCACCATACAAGAAAGGGCAATATATCAAAGACAGTATAAGTTCTTAGTCCCCAATAGTCACTTTGTAACTCAAGTCTATACCACGAGGTAGGAAGGTAATCGAACTGCATCTTGCTCGGGCCGGTTACTATTAAGAAAACATGGCCAAGAGACAACACAACCCTAGCCTAAAATCACAGGAGACTCTGACATGCGGATACACACCACCGCACCCAAGACTCACAACTTTTTTAAAACAAAGTGAAGTGAGTAATTCTAAGGACACCACCGAAGGGCCTTGGGCTAGTACTTAAACCGACCCCATACTATCAAAATTAGTACCCGAGGTCATGCCCCAACTTGGATAAACATCCACTAGTCAGAACACAAAGGCTATCAAAAAGGAATATATACTCGCCAAAGACTATAAAGACCTATCTATGATGAAGGCCGAAATACTCACCTAGGACCTAGTCAACACCTAGTCCCAACCTTGAATATTTTAGCCCACACCACCCAAGACTCACCACACAAGTCAATTAAGACACCCACTTAACCATAAGAGGGCAAAAAGTCCTACTTACCAACATAAATTCTAATATTCTATCATGTGAAAGGCTATATAAATGTCTATTCAGCAGACAATCCAACAATATCCTCAATATCAACAATAATCCAAATTCCAAGCTTAACCGTTAATCTCATAATTCATGAGAATAAGCTAAAATGGCAACAAGACAAGAAGAATCAAGTATAAGGCAACCAATTCATCCAACAACCAACATGTGAAATGATAATTACAAATATCAAGGTATAACATAAAACCTCCAATAACAACTAATCTCACCTCAAAGACAAACCTCGACCCGAGTCCCGCGACGGTCATCGGGTCAAATCGAGGTCGATCAACAAAACCTAGCTTGACCAAACTTCTCGGGTTCCGCCTACTTACAAGTCTCGGCCTACTTTGGCCCAAATTACAAAATTTATCGCAATATTATTCTCATGCTATTTCTAATTTCTATCATGTGAAAAACAAAAGTAACACATTATCAATCACCTAAACACTTAACAAACAACAGGCACACATTAACTACTAATGTGACATTAACTCGTCGAGTAACTCGGAATAGTTACCTTAAGCTATCAAAGAGACAAGCAATAACTTGAGAAAGCTTCTAAAACCCAAAATTACTCTTCCTCTTCAACCACATATGAGCCACCTAAAATAATTATGTGAAGGGACGATATTAACGAATTATCGTTATATAAAATATGAGACGGAAATTAATTTAAATCAAAACATGTAAATCATATTCATAAGCTACCGCCTTATGTTCATAAACCATTATGACCCTCCCTTTTGACAGGCATACCAAGAAAATTGTCACAACTTTTACGCCCTAGAAATAGTCCCATAAAGCACCATTTTATCCGTCCCAAAATCGAGCCCAACTCAAATTTCGTCACACTCCCAAAACCGAGGCCAAAAGCCCACACACGGCCTCCATTTCGATCGTCCCAAAACAACAAAGGGGCCGCACAAAAAACGTACCAAAACAGAGTTCAATCAATCCTAAACCAAATAAACCGAGTCAAAATAATCCCAAAATGTCCTAAAGTACTTAAAGCGGACAAAAACAAATTCTAATTTATCGCACAATACCACAACTAAACAAGATCCCAAATAGATCCCAAAACGATCTCTACATGTCAAAGATACACCGCCTCAAATATACCACTTACTAGCTAGCATCCCAAATGATCCTGAGGTCGTGATACACTGCCTCAATCATCTCCACATATCAAGATACACCGCCTCAACTATACAATCACTAATTAACATCCATAATGATCCCTATATATAATTATACACCGTCTCAACTATAAAACAGACTAACCAAGATTTCAAAATACACATATTTAACAAGTAATACTGAGTAACCTATCATTATTACCTTTTTCCGATTGAACTAATCATTTATGATTAACAAATATTCTACCACCGCCTATTTTAGTACATACAACCGTCTTATAATAAACAAAGCTAAAAAAAAATATAAATTGGGTTTGTAAAAATACATAACGAAATGAATTTTACTTACAACGGATTGACGAACGACGAAAGGAGCGCTTATGGAACAAAAATAGTTGAAAACGGATAAGGAACGGACCACGCTATTAAATGATCAAATTTCAAAGAAAAAATGATTTAAAAGGAAGGAAAAAAAGAAGAAGAAGAAGAAAAGAGGCGTTGTTTATAAATGAGACAAAGAAATTAGCTAGCCTTATTTATTATACGACGCTTTCTTCATCGTTAAGAAACTTCGATCGTTATTAAAATCGTTTCGAGTTAAATTTAACCGATTTAAGTAAAAGTTTCAAAGAATAAAACGAATCAATAATAAATAAATTTAATGAGTGAAAATAAAATAAACTCAAATAGTTAATCTTAAATAATATATCACTTTTAAATCGAATTATAAGCGATTTTTACGAAACTAACGGATATTAATAAAAATTGCTATTTTAGTGAAATAAGCTCAAAATAGCTAATTGGACTCGCTTTGTTCCCAAAATCCATCTCGGGTTCACTTAAAACAACTTTCATAAGGACTCGTAAAGAAACGGAAATTATTAAATAAATAAACTCGAACTAATTTCAATAAACTCGAACTAACTTTAAATAAACTTATTAATGATTATTAAAATTAACGAATTATGATGAAATTAATTAATTAGCTAAGCATATATATATAAATTGTTAAATGATGTAATTAAATTCAAAATAGCAATTAAAAGAATTTTATCCATCTTAATAAAATACGGGTGTTACAAGATCGGACCTTTTTTTTCTCCCCGTTTTTCAATCACGCGTCCGAGCTCATTTCAGAATTAGCCTGCTCGATTTCAGCCTCAATTAACGAGCTTTAACACATTTTTCACGAAAATCCGAGTTTCGGCGAATCTTTTTTGGTACACCGACTCTAAATGTCTTCTGTTGGTGCTCAAACTTTGCGTGGTCGCATTATCTGACCCGAGGAACTTTCTATGTGATTTCCGAGAATTTTGTTCCGCACCCCTAATCCCGAAACCGCGTATTATACTTCAATTGCACTGTCGGGAAGGTCGACGACCCGTTTTTTTTCTCCTGTTTTTCTATCACGCGTCCGAAATCATTTCAGAACTAACCTGTTCGATTTCAAATCAAATAACGAGCTTTAACACATTTTTCTCGATAATCCGAGTTTCTCTGCGAATTTGGTTTGGGCACACCGCACCCCAAATGTCTTCCGTTGGTGCTCAAACTTTGCGTGGTCCGCTTTATCCCGAACCGATGAACTTTCTATGTGATTTCCGAGAATTTTGTTCCGGGACCCCGAATCCCGAAAAACCCGTATTATACACTTCAATTTCAAATTAAAGGTCGACCGACCCGGGTTTCTTTTTCTCCCTGTTTTTCAATCACGCGTCCGAGCTCATTTCAGGAACTAACCTATTCGATTTCAGCCTCAAATAACGAGCTTTAACACATTTTTCACGATAATCCGAGTTTCGGCGAATGCTTTGGTTTGGCACACCGCACCCCAAATGTCTTCCGTTGGTGCTCAAACTTTGCGTGGTCGCTTTATCTGACCCGAGTAACTTTCTATGTGATTTCCTGAAAATTTTGTTCCAGACCCCTAATCCCGAAAACCGCGTATCACACTTCAATTTCAAATTCGAAGGTCGACGACCCGATTTTTTTCTCCCTGTTTTTCTATCACGCGTCCGAGCTCATTTCAGGAACTAACCTATTCGATTTCAAACTCAAATAACGAGCTTTAACACATTTTTCTCGATAATCCGAGTTTCGGCGAATGCTGGTTTGTGGCACACCGGCACCCCCAAATGTCTTCCGTTGGTGCTCAAACTTTGCGTGTCCGCTTTATCTGAACCGAGGAACTTTCTATGTGATTTCCGCAGAATTTTGTTCCGGGACCCGGAATCCCGAAAACCGTATTATACACTTCAATTTCACTTCGAAGGTCGCACGACCCTGTTTTTTTTTCTCCCGTTTTTCAATCACGCGTCCGAGCTCATTTCAGAATTAGCCTTGTTCGATTTCAGCCTCAAATAACGAACTTTAACACATTTTTCACGATAATCCGTGTTTTGGCGAATGTCGTTTAGGTACACCTAAGACACCCCAAATGTCTTCCGTTGGTGCTCAAACTTTGCGTGGTCGCTTATCCGACCCGATGAACTTTCTATGTGATTTCCGGAGAATTTTGTTCCGGACCCCAATCCCGAAACCGCGTATTACACTTCAATTTCAAATGCTTGGGAAGGTCGATGACGGACTCGTTTCTTCTTCTCCCGCTTTTCCTATCACGCCTCCGAGCTCATTTCAGGAATTAACCTGTTCGATTTCATCATCAAATAACGAGCTTTAACACATTTTTCTCGATAATCCGAGTTTCTTCGAATCTCGTTTGTCAGGCACACCTAAGACTCAAATGTCTTCCGTTGGTGCTCAACCTTTGCATGGCGTCTTTATCTTTTCGAGAACTTTCTATGTGATTTCCGAGAATTTTGTTCCGGACCCGGAATCCCGAAAAACCGTGTATTTATACACTTCAATTTCAGCCGTTCGGAAGGTCGTACCGGACCCTTTTTCTTTTTCTCCCTGTTTTTCAATCACGCGTCCGAGCACATTCCTATGAATTAAACTATTCGATTTTAGCCTCAAATAACGAGCTTTAACACATTTTTCTCGATAATCCGAGTTTCGGCGAATGCTGGTTTGTGGCACACCAACACCCCCAAATGTCTTCCGTTGGTGCTCAAACTTTGCGTGGCCGCTTTATCTGACCCGCGAAACTTTCTATGTGATTTCCGAAGAATTTTGTTCCGGACCCCTAATCCCGAAAACCGTGTATTATACACTTCCCCACTGCTTGGAAGGTCGACTGACCCTTTTTTCTTTTCTTTTTTTTTAATCACGCGTCCGAGCTCATTTCAGAAATAACCTTCGATTTCACCAAATAACGAGCTTTAACACATTTTTCACGATAATCCGAGTTTCGCGAATGTTTGGTTTGTGCACACACCTAAGCACCCCCAAATGTCTTCCGTTGGTGCTCAAACTTTGCGTGGCCGCTTATCTCGACTCCGAGGAACTTTCTATGTGATTTCGAGAATTTTGTTCCGGACCCCGAATCCCGAAAACCGTGTATTATACACTTCAATTTCAGCTGCTCGAAGGTCGACGACCGACCCGCTTTTTCTCCCTCGTTTTTCAATCATGCGTCCGAGCTCATTTCTATGAATTAACCTGTTCGATTTTAGCCTCAAATAACGAGCTTTAACACATTTTTCTCGATAATCCGAAGTTTAGAATCTTTTTTTGGCACACCAACACCCCCAAATGTCTTCCGTTGGTGCTCAAACTTTGCATGGCCGCTTTATCCGACCCGCGGAACTTTCTGTGATTTCCGAGAATTTTGTTCAGACCTCTAATCCCGAAACCGTGTATTATAAACTTCAACTTCAATTTGCTTTGGGAGGTCGACCCGACCTTGTTTTTCTTCTCCCGTTTTTTAATCACGCGTCCGAGCTCATTTCCGGAATTAACCCTGGATTCGATTTCACCTCAAATAACGAGTTTTAACACATTTTTCACGATAATCCGAGTTTCGGCGAATGCTGGTTTGTGGCACACCGGCACCCCCAAATGTCTTCCGTTGGTGCTCAAACTTTGCGTGGCTTTTTTATTTGACCCGAGGAACTTTCTATGTAATTTCCGGAGAATTTTGTTCGGGACCCCTAATCCTCGAAACCGTGTATTATACTCTTCTTCAATTTCAGCCTGCTCAAGGTCGACGACCCCGATTCTTTTTCTCCTGTTTTTCAATCACGCGTCCGAGCTCATTTCAGGAATTAACCTGTTCGATTTCACCTCAAATAACGAGCTTTAACACATTTTTCACGATAATCCGAGTTTCGGCGAATGCGTCGTTTGGGTACACCGCACCCAAATGTCTTCCGTTGGTGCTCAAACTTTGCGTGGCCGCTTTATTCGACCCGAGGAACTTTCTATGTGATTTCCGGAGAATTTTGTTCCTCGACTTAATCCCGAAAAACCGTATTATACACTTCAATTTCACCATGCTCGGAAGGTCGACGACCTGTTTCTTTTTCTCCCGTTTTCAATCACGGGTCCGAGCTCATTTCAGAATTAGCCTGTTTCGATTTCAGTCTCAAAACAAGCTTTAACACATTTTTCACGATAATCCGAGTTTCAAGCACGAATGCTTGGGGCACACCCAAGACTTCCCCTAAATGTCTTCCAGTTAATAAATCCTACAACCGGTTGCATCTTGTTGTATGCTCTAGAACTCGAGCTATATAATAAGGTTTCCGAGTTTTCTTTTAAAGAAGTTGAGCTATACCATAAAATTTCTGAACTCACTCACTTAAACATAAAAAAAATTAACTTTAAGAAAGCTAAAAAAAATTACACATAAGCTCGATAAGATATAACTTGGTTGTATGATGCTATTCTACCACTAGATGTCTAATGTTATTTGTGAATGTCTTCCGTTGGTGCTCAAACTTTGCGGCCGCTTATCCGACCATAGGAACTTTCTAAGTGATTTCCGAGAATTTTTGTTCCGGACCCCTAATCCCGAAAACCGTGTATTATACACTTCACTTCAAATGCTCGGAAGGTCGACTAACCTCGCTTTTTTTCTCCTGTTTTTCAATCACGCGTCCCAGCTCATTTCAGAAATTAACCCGTTCGATTTCAGCCTCAAATAACGAGCTTTAACACATTTTTCACGATAATCCGAGTTTCTGGCGAATGTCGGTTTGGGGTACACCGCACCCCCAAATGTCTTCCGTTGGTGCTCAAACATTGCGTGGCCGATTTATCTGACCCAAGGAACTTTCTATGTGATTTTCGGAGACGTTTGTTCCGGGACCCCGGAATCCCGAAAAACCGTGTATTATATACACTTCAATTTCAAATTGCTCGGAAGTTCGACGACCATGTTTCTTTTTCCCTCGTTTTATAATCACGCGTCCGAGCTCATTTCAGAATTAACCTTCGATTTCACCTCAAATAACGAGCTTTAACACATTTGTCACGATAACCGAAGTTCGCGAATCGCTGGATTGTGGCACACCGGCACCCCCAAATGTCTTCCGTTGGTACTCAAACTTTGCATGGCCGCTTTATCCGACCCGAGAACTTTCTATGTGATTTCCTGAGAATTTTGTTCCGGACCCCGAATCCCGTAAAAACCGTGTATTATACACTTCAATTTGTAGCCTGCTCGAAGGTGGTAACGACCATGTTTCTTTTTCTCCCAGTTTTATAATCACGCGTCCGAGCTCATTTCAGGAATTAACTTGTTCGATTTCAGCCTCAAATAACGAGGTTTAACACATTTTTCACAATAATCCGAGTTTCGCGAATGCCGGTTTATGGCACACCCAAGACTTCAAATGTCTTCCGTTGGTGCTCAAACTTTGCGTGGTCGCTTTATCTGACCCGAGAACTTTCTTTGTGATTTCCGAATTTTGTTCCGGACCCGAATCCCGAAAACCGCGTACACTTCAATTTCACCGTTCGGAGGTCGATCTGGACCCCGTTTTTTTCTCCCTGTTTTTCTATCACGCGTCCGAGCTCATTTCAGGAATTAACCTCTTCGATTTTACCTCAAATAACGAGCTTTAACACATTTTTCTCGATAATCCGAGTTTTGCGAATGTTGGTTTGGGCACACCAAGACCCCCAAATGTCTTCCGTTGGTGCTCAAACTTTCGTGGCCGCTTTATCTGACCCGAGGAACTTTCTATGTGATTTCGAGAATTTTGTTCCGGACCTGATCCCGAAAACCGTGTATTATACACTTCAATTTCACTGCTCGAGGTCGGTGTACTCGGACCTTTTTTTTTCCCGTTTTTTCAATCACGCGTCCGAGCTCATTCCTATGAATTAACCTGTTCGATTTTAGCCTCAAATAACGAGCTTTAACACATTTTTCTCGATAATCCGCATTTCGGCGAATGCTGGTTTGTGGCACACCAACACCCCCAAATGTCTTCCGTTGGTGCTCAAACTTTGCGTGGCCGCTTTATCTGACCCGAGGAACTTTCTATGTGATTTCCGGAGAATTTTGTTCCGGACCCCCGAAAAACCGTGTATTATACACTTCAACTTGAGCTTTCGAAGGTCGTATCGCACCGTTTTTTTTCTCCGCTTTTCAATCACGCGTCCGAGTTCATTTCAGGATTAACCTATTCGATTCACCTCAAATAAGAAATAAAGCTAGTTTTAATCCATTTTTCACGATAATCCGAGTTCGGCGAATCTTTGTTTTGAGGCACACCTAAGACTCCCAAATGTCTTCCGTTGCTGCTCAAACTTTGCGTGGCCTTTTTATTTGATCCGAGGAACTTTCTGTAATTTATGGAGAATTTTGTTTCGGACCTAATCCCGAAAACCGTATATACACTTCTATTTCAGCCGCCTGGAAGGTCGACGGACCGCTGTTTCTTTTCCCAATTTTCTATCACGCGTCCGGAAGTTCATTTCAGAATTAACTATTAGATTTCAAAATAACGAGCTTTAACACCATTTTTTTCTCGATAATCCGAGTTTCGCGAATGTTGGTTTTCCAAAGACACCGCACCCCAAATTTCTTCCGTTAGTGCTCAAACTTTTATGTAC
This sequence comes from Silene latifolia, assembly GCF_048544455.1. Taxonomy (NCBI): domain Eukaryota; kingdom Viridiplantae; phylum Streptophyta; class Magnoliopsida; order Caryophyllales; family Caryophyllaceae; genus Silene; species Silene latifolia. The sequence continues at coordinate 11,093 of NW_027413441.1, read as the reverse complement.
GCTTTATCCGACCCGAGAAACTTTCTATGTGATTTCCAGAGAATTTTGTTCGGACCCGAATCTCCTAAAAACCGTGTATTATACACTTCAATTTCAGGCCGTTAAAGGTCGTGACGGACCCTTTTCTTTTTCTCCCGTTTTTTCAATCACGCGTCCGAGCTCATTCCTATGAATTAACTCCTGCTGATTTTAAGCTCAAATAACGAGCTTTAATCCATTTTTCTCGATAATCCGAGTTCGGCCGGGTTTGTGGCACACCAACACCCCCAAATGTCTTCCGTTGGTGCTCAAACTTTGCGTGGCGCTTTATCCTATCGCGGAACTTTTTCTATGTGATTTCCTGGAGAATTTTGTTCCGGACCTTAATCCCGAATAACCGTGTATATACACTTCAATTTGAGTAGTTAAGGTCGTATTCTTTCCTGCTTTTTCTCCCAATTTTCAATCACGCAGCGTCGAGCTCATTTCAGAATTAGCCTCGTTCGATTTCACCTCAAATAACGAGCTTTACCATTAATTTTTCACGATAATCCGAGTTTTGCGAATGTTGGTTTATGTGGCACACCCCCCAAATGTCTTCCGTTGGTGCCAAACTTTGTGTGGCCGATTTATCGGACCCAGGAACTTTTTATGTGATTTTCGAGACGTTTGTTCCGAGACCCTGGAATCCCGAAAACCGTGTATTATACACTTCAATTTGAGCCGTTAAGGTCGTGCGACCTCGTTTTTTTTCTCCGGTTTTTTCAATCACGCGTCCGAGCTCATTTCAAATTAACCTATTCGATTCAACTCAAATAAATAACATAAATCGCTTTAACACATTTTTCACGATAATCCGAGTTTCGGTGAATGCTGGTTTGTGGCACACCGGAACCCCCAAATGTCTTCCGTTGGTGCTCAAACATTGCGTGGCCGATTTATCGACCCAAGGAACTTTCTATGCGATTTAACGAGAATTTTGTTCCGGGACCATGGAATCCCGAAAAACCGTGTATATACACTTCAATTTGAGCCGTTCGGGAGGTCGACCAGACCACTTTTTCTCCCAATTTTCAATCACGCGTCAAGGTCATTTTAGGAGTTAACCTATTGTTATTCACCTCAAAAGGAGCATAAAACGCTTTAATCCATTTTCACGATTATCCGAGGTTCGGCGAATCTTTGGTTTGTGGCATATCCGACACCCCAAATGTCTTCCGTTGCTACTCAAATTTTAACGTGGCGCTTTATCGATCCCGGGAACTTTCTATTTGATTTACGGAGGAATTTTGTTCCAGGACCTTGGAATCCCAGAAAACCGAGTATATACACTTCAATTTGAGCGTTAAGGGATGCGTCATAGGACCATGTTTCTTTTTCTCCCAATTTTCCTCACGCGTCGTCAGTCATTTCAGGAGTTAACCTTCGATTCATCCTCAAATAACGGCATTACCGCACATTAATCCATTTTCACGATAATCACGAGGTTCGTGAATCTTGGTTTATGGCATCGGCCCCCAAATGTCTTCAGTTGCTACTCAAATTTTGCGGGCCGCTTTATCGATCCGAGGAACTTTCTATGATTTACGGAGAATTTTGTTCGGGACAGAACTCCAGGCAGTGTATATACACTTTCAATTTGGCCGTTCGGAGGTCGTCAAAAGGACCATGTTTTATTTTTCTCCCCAATTTTTATAACCACGCGTCCGGGTCATTTCGAGTTAACCTTGTTCGATTTGACCTCAAATAACGAGCATTAACGACCATTAATCCATTTTCACGATTATTCGAGTTTCGAAGCGAATGTTGGTTTATGGCATACCAAAGCACCAAATGTCTTCGTTGCTTTTCCAAATTTTATGTGATATCGACCCAGGAACTTTTATGTGATTTTAGGAGAATTTTGTTCGGGACTGAATCCAGAAGAACGTGTATTACACACTTCAATTTGAGCCGTTTGGGAGGTCGTCTGGGACCACATTTCTTTCTCCCGGTTTTCAATCACGCGTCCAGTCATTTCAGGGTTAACTTATTTGATTTGCCTCAAATAAAGCATAAAGCGACATTAATCCATTTTCACGATTATCAGGTTCGGCGAATGTTGGTTTGTGGCATCCGGCACCCCGAATGTCTTCCGTTGGTACTCAAATTTTGCGTGGCTTTATCGATCGAGGAACTTTCTATGTGATTTATGGAGAATTTTGTTCGGACCTTGGAATCGATAAACCGTGTATATACACTTCAATTTGAGTCGGGAGGTCAAGAAGTGCAGGACCTGTTTTTTCTCCCAATTTTCACACGCGTCGAGCTCATTTCTGAATTAACCTGTTCGATTTTAGCCTCAAATAACGAGCATTAAAACAACATTAATTTTCTCGATTATTCGAGTTTACGCGAATGTTGGTTTATAGCATACAAAGACTAAATGTCTTCGTTGGTACTCAAATTTTATGTGGCCGCTATCGACCAGGAACTTTTTATGTGATTTAGGAGAATTTTGTTAAGGGACCACAGAATCCAAGAACAGGTGTGTCTCACTTCAATTTGAGCCATTCGGAAGGTCGTCTTTACCTACTGTTTCTTTTCTCCCGTTTATCAATGCCGTCAGAGGTCATTTCAGAGTTAACTATTTGATTCAACTCAAATAGCAACATAAATCGAGCATTAATCCATTTTTCACGATTATCAAGGTTTAGGCGAATCTTCGGTTTATGTGGCATGGCACCCCAAATGTCTTCCGTTGCTACTCAAATTTTGCGTGGCGCTTTTATTTGATCCGGAACTTTCTATGCGATTCAGGAAATTTTGTTCAGGGACCATGGAATCCCGACCGTTATATTTTTCAATTTGATTCGCTCGGAGTGTCGTGCAGACCTATTTTTTTTTTCTCCCAATTTTCACTCACGCGTCCAAGGTCATTTTAGGAGTTAACCTATTCGATTCACCTCAAATAAGGAGCATAAACGGCATTAATCCATTTTTCACGATTATCCGGTTAAATGAATCTTTGGTTTGTAGGTATACCGCACCCCAAATGTCTTCCGTTGCTACTCAAATTTTGCGTGGCGCTTTATCTGATCCGAGGAACTTTCTTTTGATTTACGGAGAATTTTGTTCCGGGATCTTGAATCCCAGAAAAACCGTGTATATACACTTCAATTTGAGCCGTTCGAGGTCGTGCGGACCCGTTTCTTTTCTCCCAATTTTCACTCACGCGTCCAGGTCATTTCAGGAGTTAACTATTCGATTCATCCTCAAATAACGAGCATTACACGCGACATTAATCCATTTTCACGATAATGCTCCAGGAGTTTAATTTTGACGTCATCTTGTTTATGGCATACCTAAGACCCCAAATGTCTTCCGTTTGCTACTCAAATTTTGCGTTGCCGCTATCGGCAGGAACTTTCTATGTGATTTACGGAGAATTTTGTTCCGGGACCTTGGAATCGAAAACCGTATATACACCCACTTCAATTAGTAGTTATGAGGTGTCGCACGCCCCTTTCTTTTCTCCCAATTTTCACTCACGTCCGGAGTCATTTCAAAGGAGTTAACCTGTCGATTCCAAATAACGAGCATTAAACGACCATTAATCCATTTTTCCGATTATTCGAGGTTAATGAATCTTGGTTTATGCATACCGCACTCTTCAAATGTCTTCCGTTGCCTACTTCGAATTTTGGTACGCTTTTTTCCGAGAACTTTCTATGAATTTCCGTATAATTTTTTCCGGACCTTGAACCCGAAAACCGTGTATTATACACTTCACCGACTGCTCGGGAGGTTGTACGGACCGCTTTTTCTCCTTTTTTCAATCACACGCCTCGAGGTCATTTCAGAGTTAACCTATTCGATTCACCTCAAATAACGAGCATTAAACGGCATTAATCCATTTTTCACGATTATTATTAAAGTTTGAGGAATGTTGGTTTATGGCATACCGGCACCCCAAATGTCTTCCGTTGCTACTCAAATTTTGCTTGGCGCTTTATCTCAATCGAGGAACTTTTCTATGGGATTTCAGAGAATTTTGTTCCTGGACCCTCGAATCGAAAATCGTGTATTACACTTCAATTTGAGCCGCCGGGAGGTCGTGATCAATCTTGTTTTTTTTCTCCCGGTTTTGAATCACGCTGTCCGTCATTTCAGCGTTAACCTATTCGATTGGCCAAATAACGAAAGCATTAAACGAGCGAGGTGGTAAACGGTCAATCGGACGATTCGATTCGGTTCTTTCGGATGTTCTTTCGGGTTTATCTTTTTTTCGATTTCAGTTCGGTTCAACTCGGTTAGATTTAGTTTTTCACTTTAATCGGGTTTTAGATATTTCGGATCGGTTTAGGTTCGAAGTTGGTCAATATCAGTGCAAATAAAGTTCGAAATGGTTAATATCAAGCCGGATGAGATTCGAAATCAGTCATAATCGGATCGGATGTCAAGGGATTAGGTCTTTATTCAAAACATTGGATATAATACAAATTTTTTTTTTTAAAAGTAATAAATAATTTTTTTTGTATAACTACTATATAATATTAATTCATTGACGTCAAACGGTGACACTCATGTACAAAAGACAAACTAGATGTGACGCCTCGTTACATCTGGGTCATTTCCGGTTTTCAATGTTGGGTTTATGTCATCAATGTATGGGTTGAAATCGGTTTAGGTGTATATCGGTTCGGATTAAAACAATCCAGGTTGAAACAGCTTGAGTTCATTCGATTTTGGGTCTATTTCGGATATTACAAATTGCTTGATTAATCAATTCAGTCGATTCCAGGTTTGGGGCAAGTTGGTTCTACCTTTGTGTATGGTCGGTGTTGATTCAGGTATTTTCGATCGGTTATTCGGGTTCGGTATACTTTTGCCAGGTCTATTAAACGAGCATTAATCCATTTTTCACGATTATCCGAGGGGTTCGGCGAATGCCGGTTTATGGCATACCGCACTTCAAATGTCATCCGTTGGTAACTAAATTTTTGCATGGTCGCTTATTGACCCGAGGAACTGTCTATGTGATTTTCGGAGAATTTTGTTCTGGGACCCCGAATCACGAAAAATCGTGTATTACACTTCAAGCCGAGCGTCGAATTGAACCGACCTCGTTCTTTATCTCCAGCTAATCAATCATGCGTCCGAGGTCATTTCAGAAGTTAACCTATTCGATTCAACCTCAAATAACGAGCATTAAACGAGCATTAATCCATTTTTCACGATTATCCGCGGTTCGATTTAACCGAATCTGGTTTATGGTAACTCAAGACTTCAAATGTCTTCCGTTGCTACCAAATTTTGCGGTCGCTTTATTCAATTCGAGGAACTTTCCTATGTGATTTCCGGAGAATTTTGTTCCTGACTCGGGATCCGAAAATCGCTTATTACACTTCAATTTGAGCGTTAGGAAGTTGTACCGACCTCGCTTTTTTTTCTCCCGTTTTCAATCACGCGCCTGGAGGTCATTTCAGGAGTTAACCTATTCGATTCACCAAATAACGAGGCATTAAACGGTATTAATCCATTTTTCACGATTATCCAGGTTCGACGAATCTTTGCGATGGCATATCAGGCACTCAAATGTCTTCCGTTGCTACTAAAATTTTGAATGGCCGCTTTATCTGACCCGAGGAACTTTCTATGTGATTTCCGGAGATTTTGTTCCGGGACCGAATCCTTTAAAAATCGTGTATTACACTTCAATTTGATCCGTTCGAGGTCGGGACCGACTCGCTTTTTCTCCCGTTTTTCAATCACGCTATCCAAGGTTCATTTCAGAATTAACCTATTCGATTCAGCTTTAAATAACGAGCATTAAACGAGCATTAATCCATTTTTCACGACATCTCTCAGCGGTTCGACAATACCTAGTTTATCGGCATACACAAGACTAAATGTCTTCCGCTTCAAATTTTGTGTGGTCGCTTATCCGACCAAGAACTTTCTATGTGTTTTCCATAGATTTTGTTCCAGACCTGGAATCCCAAAACCGTATATACACTTCCACCAGCCGTCGAGGTCGTTACGGACCAAGCTTTTTTTTCTCCCACCTTTCACTCACGCGTCCAGGTCATTTCAGGAGTTAACCTATTGATTCATCCTCAAATAACGAAAGCGTTAAACGAGATTTAATCCATTTTTCACGATTATCCGAGGTTCGAACGAATCTTGTTTACGCATACCACCCCCAAATGTCTTCCATTGCTACTCAAATTTTGCGTACGCTTTATCTGATCCGAGACTTTCTATGATTTACGGAGAATTTTGTTCCGACCTGGAATCAAAACCGTGTATATACACTGAATTTGAGCCGTTTCGGAGGTATTCACGGACTGCTTTTTCTCCACTCACTCACGCGTCCGAGGTCATTTCAGGAGTTAACCTATTCGATTCAGCCTCAAATAACGAGCATTAAACGACCATTAATCCATTTTTCACGATTATCCGAGGTCCGGACGAATCTTTGATTAATGGCATACGGCACTCCAAATGTCTTCCGTTGTTACTCAAATTTTACAATGCCGCTTTTTTCACCCGAACCTTCTATGCGTGGATTCGAGAATTTTTCCCACCTTGAACCCAAAAAACCGTATTATACACTTCAATTTGAGCCGTTAGGTTTACCGACCCGGTTTCTTTTTCTCCTGGTTTTCAATCACACGTCCGAGTCATTTAGTGATAACTTATTCTGATTAAGCTCAAAATAACGGAAAATAAACGCAGCATTAACTCATTTTCACGATTATTCCGGTTTGAGAATGTTGGTTTATAGCATACCAAGCACCCCCAAATGTCTTCCGTTGCTACTCAAATTTATCTCAATTTATCGTGAATTTTCTATGTGATTCCCAGGAGAATTTTGTTCCGGACTGGAATCAAAAATCGTGTAATACTTAATTTGATCTCGTTAGGGAGGTCGATGACCACTGTTCTTTTTCTCCCAGGTTTTCAATCACGCTGGCGTCCAAGTTCGATTCCGGGTTAACTTATTCGATTCAAATTTTAAATAGGTATTAATCATTTCCGATTATCCAGCGGTTGATCAATACTAGTTTATGGCATACGGCACCCCTAAATGTGTAATGTCTTCCATACTCAAATTTGTGTGGTCGCTTTATCTGACCCGAGGAATTTTCTATGTAAGTTTCCATAGATTTTGTTAGGGACCTCGAACTAAAACCGTGTATTATACACTTCAATGAGTCGCCAAAGAGGTCGCGACCAGACCATATTTCTTTTTCTCCCAATTTTTCAATCATTCGAGTCATTTGAAGAGTTAACCCATTTGATTTAGCCCCCTCAAATAGTGCATGAGCATTAATCCATTTTTACGACATCTAGTTTAATGAATGCAGTTTATGTATACCCAAGACTAAATGTCTTCGTTACTACGGGGAATTTTATGTACGCTTTATCCAGGCGGAGTGCTTTCTCCGATTTCAGAGAAATTTTTCCGGGACCCTGGAACCCGGCGTATTATACAAATCAATTTGAGCTGTCAGGGTCGCACTTTATTCTCGCTTTCTTTTTCTCCTGCTAATCACGTCCGAGGTCATTTTGAGATAACTGATTCAATTCGCCTAACAAGAGCATTAAACGACACTATTTTTTCACGATTATCCGAGATTCGACAAATGCTAGTTTATGGCATAGCAGCACCCCCAAATGTCTTCCGTTGCTACTCAAATTTTGCGTGGCGCTTATATGATCCAGGAACTTTGTATGTGATTTTGGGAGAATTTTTGTCACTTGGACCCTGATATCCTGAAAAATCGTGTATTATATTTCCAATTTGATCCGTTCGGGAGGTCGTCCGACCTGTTTCTTTTTCTCCCAGGTTATTTAATCACGCTGGCCTGGGTCATTTCGGTTGTTAACCTATTCGATCCGACCTGTCAATAACGAGCATTAAAGACATTAATCCATTTTCACGATTATCCGCGTTCGGCGAATGCTGGTTTATGGCATACCGACACCCCAAATGTCTTCCGTTGCTACTCAAATTTTGCGTGGCCTCTTTATCTGACCCGAGGAACTTTGTATGTGATTTCGGAGAATTTTGTCCGGGACCACGGAATCTGAAAATCGTGTTATATTTCAATTTGATCCGTTCGGGAGGTCGTGCGGACCTGTTTCTTTTTCTCGGTTTTTCAATCACGCGTCGGGTCATTTCTGAGGTTAACCTGTCAATCACTCCGAATAACGAGCATTAAACAAGTATTAATCCATTTTTACGTTCTCCAGAGATTCGACGAATGCTAGTTTATGGCATCCCAAGCACCCCCAAATGTCTTCCGTTGCTACCAAATTTTGCGTGGCGATTTAGATGACCTTAGGAACTATCTGTGATTTCGAAGAATTTTGTTCGGGACTGAATCCCGAAAAACCGCGGTTTTATACACTTCAATTTGAGCCTTTCAAGAAGTCATCCGACCCTATTTTTTATCCCCGGTTTTTCAATCACGCGTCCGAGTCATTTCGGGAGTTAACCTATTGATTCGACCTCAAATAATGAGCATTAAGCAGTATTAATCCGTTTTTCACGATTATCCGAGGTTTGACGCATCTTTAGTTTATGGCATACGGGCACCTCCAAATGTCTTCCAAGTTGCTTCTAAAATTTTGCGTGGCCTCTTTATTCTCGATCTTGCGGAACATTCTATGTTATTTCGGAGAAATTTGTTCGACCACTGGAATCCGAAAAATCGTGTATTACACTACACTAATTTGATCCGCTTCAAGTCGTGATCGGACCCGGGTTTCTTTTTCACTCCAGTTTTTCAATCACGCGTCCGAGTTCATTTCTGGAGTTAACCTGTCGATTGAATTCCTCAAATAACGAGCATTAAACGAGCATTAATCCATTTTTCCACGGTGCTCCGCTTTCGGCGAATACTTGGTTTATGGCATAAATCGCACCCCCAAATGTCTTCCGTTCTTTGCCTTTCGAATTTTTGCGGGTCGCTTATCCTCGACAGGAACTTTCTATGTGATTTCGGAGAATTTTGTTCGGGACCTCGGAATCCCGAAAATCGTGCACTTGATTTGAGCGTTCGAGTCGTACGACCACATTTCTCCCAATTTTCAATCATGCTCGAGGTCATTTCAAGAGTTAACCTATTGATTTAGCCTCAAATAACGAGCATTAAGCGAGCATTAATCCATTTTCCACGATTATCTGAAAGTTTCGGCGAATGCTAGTTTATGGCATACCGGCACCCCCAAATGTCTTCCCTTGTTACTCAAATTTTGTGTGGCCGCTTTATCTTACCTGAGGCACTTTCTATGTGATTTAGGAGGAATTTGTTAGGGACCACGGAATCCGGCGGTGTATTATACACTTCAATTTTAGTAGTTCGGAGTAAATGCCAGGACCCTTTTTCTGCTCTACTTGGTTTTTCAATCAGCGTCGAGAAGTTGTTCGGAGATAACCTATTGAATCAGCCCCAAATAAAAAGAGAGCATTAAGCGAGCATTAATCTATTTTCCGCGATTATAGAATTAAGCCGAATCTTTAATTTATGGCATCACCGAAGCACCAAATGTCTTCGTTGCTACTCGAATTTGGCGTGGCGCATTATCGACCGAGGCTTTGTATGTGATTTTCGGAGAATTTTGTCCCGGACCCCGGAATCCCGAAAAATCGTGTATTATATTTCAATTTGATCCGTTCGGGAGGTCGTATCGGACCTCGTTTCTTTTTCTCCGGTTATTTAATCACGCGTCCGAGGTCATTTCGGTGTTAACCTATTCGATTCAACCTCAAATAACGAGCATTAAAGGAGCATTAATCCATTTTTCACTATTATCCGCGGATCGACGTAATGCTCGGTTTATCGCATACCGGTACCCCCAAATGTCTTCCCTTGTTACTCAAATTTTGCGTGATCGCTTTATCTCGACCCGAGGAACTTTCTATGTGTTTTCCGGAGAATTTTTTACGGGACCTTGTAATCCCGAAAACCGTGTATTATACACTTCAATTTGAGCCGTTCGGGAAGTCGCATCGGACCTCGTTTCTTTTCTCCCGGTTTTTCAATCACGCGTCCGAGGTCATTTCCGGAGTTAACCTATTCGAATCAGCCTCAAATAACGAGCATTAAACGAGCATTAATCCATTTTTTACGATTATCCGAGATTCGATGAATGCTAGTTTATGGCATACCGGCACCCCCAAATGTCTTCCGTTGCTACTCACATTTTGCGTGGCCGCATTTTCCGACCTTAGGAACCATCTATGTGATTTCGGAGAATTTTGTTCCGGGACCCCGGAATCCCGAAAATCGTGTTTTATACACTTCAATTTGAGCCGTTCGGAAGTCGTACTGGACCTCGTTTCTTTTCTCCCGGTTTTTCAATCACGCGTCCGAGGTCATTTCCGGAGTTAACCTATTCGAATCAGCCTCAAATAACGAGCATTAAAGGAGCATTAATCCATTTTTTACGATTATCCGAGATTCGATGAATGCTAGTTTATGGCATACCGGCACCCCCAAATGTCTTCCGTTGCTACTCACATTTTGCGTGGCCGCTTTTTCTGACCTTAGGAACCATCTATGTGATTTCCGGAGAATTTTTTGCCGGGACCCTGGAATCCCGAAAAATCGTGTTTTATACACTTCAATTTGAGCCGTTCGGGAAGTCGTACCGGACCATGTTTCTTTATCTCCTAGTTTTTCAATCACGCGTCCGAGGTCATTTCAGGAGTTAACCTATTCGATTCAGCCTCAAATAATGAGCATTAAACGAGCATTAATCCATTTTTCACGATTATCTGAGGTTCGACGAATGCTAGTTTATGGCATACGGGAACCTCCAAACGTCTTCCGTTGCTACTAAAATTTTGCGTGGCCGCTTTATCTGACCCGAGGAACATTCTATGTGATTTCCGGAGAATTTTTTTCCGGAACCCTGGAATCCCGAAAAATCGTGTATTACACTTCAATTTGATCCGTTCGGGAAGTCGTATCGAACCCTGTTTCTTTTTCTCCCAATTTTTCAATCACGCGTCCGAGTTCATTTCAGGAGTTAACCTATTCGATTCAGCCTCAAATAACGAGCATTAATCCATTTTTCACGATTATCCGCGGTTCGACCAATACTCGGTTTATGGCATA
>NW_027413440.1:0-44966 GCF_048544455.1 Silene latifolia | reverse complement strand
AGAATGGCCAGGGTGATGTCATGGTGTATAAAAGGGATGGTGGTATGTGTTGGTATGCTGGCGAAGATTTGGCAATCAGGCAATGTTTGACGTAGTTACGAATCGGCTTCCATGGTTGTCCAAAGAGTAACCTAGCCGCATGATTTTCCGTGTAAGCATCATTGCACTCATGTGAGGGCCACATTCTCCGTCGTGAACCTCTCCCATGACTTTCTTGGCTTTGTGATGGTCAATGCAAAGGAGTAGAATTCCTTGGGGTGTTCTTTTGTAGAGTTGATTTTGGTTTATCACGAATTGTGATGCAAGTAAGCGGATGGCTCTTGTTCTCTTTGATCGAGTTGGGAGGGAATTCGCTTGGTTTTGTAATCGAGGATGGCTTGTACCAAGGTTCATCACGGCTTTCCTCGTCGTTTAATGGCACAAATGTGAGTTGGCTCGCCTCTCCTTTCGACACATAGGGGCATCGACGCCATGTCGCCGTGTATGTTGACGAGCGCAAGTTTTGCCGTGGCATCAAGAAATTGATTTTCCTCTCGCTGCAAGTGGAAGTAGTCGACTTGGTCAAGAACTCTTACTTGATCGATCTTTGCTTCTGTGAGGGAGCTAAGTCACGATCGATTTTCCATGATCCGGATACTTGATTGATGATGAGTGAGGAATCGCCATGGACCCTCAACCTCTTGATGCCAAGTGTGATGGTCGCTTGTAGGCCGATGAGACATGCTTCATATTCAATGCTCAGATTTGTGACTATTAAGTCTCAGCTGACTGAGATCGGAACATGTTCTCCTCCGTGATATTAGAAGGATTCCTACCCCGAAACCTCTCGCATTAGATGCACCATCAAAGTATAGGTCCCATGCGCCTGAGTCGCACAAAGGATGTCTTCACAAGAAGTGACCAAATGTCGGCCGTCTGATCCTCGCCGACGGGATTTTCTCGCTAGGAAATCCGCGAATCGCTTCTTCCTGATAACCTTGAGAGGTACAAACTTGAGATCAAACCGATAGATGAGTGTCCACCTAGACATGCCTTCCGCTTAGTACGGTTTTTCAAGATGTATTTAACCAACCATCTCGAGTAGATGTGGACTGAAAGTAGCTGAGCATGTAATGCCGCAGCTTTTTTGTCGACCATACTAGGGCAAGGCATGTCTTTTCCAGCTTAGGTATACCTTGTCTCGTACTCAATGAACTTTTGTCGATGTAGTAGATGGCTCGCTCGCGTCACAACGCTTGTGCTAGATTGGCTCCCATGGGCCGTGGTTGGTAAAGCAGGATAGGGATGAGAATCCCTGGGCTGAGGTGGAATGAGGACAGAGGTTTGGATAGATTTCCTTTATCCCCGCCGAATGCCTTTTGACTTCCGTCCCAATCGGTGATCGAGAGGCACGGCTTTTATTGGTTCACAAATCATGGTGAGCTTGGCAATGAACCGGCCGATGATTGACCCGACCGAGAAATCCCCGAATCTCTTCTCGTTCTTAGGCCGAGGCATTTGTCAAGGGCTTTGATTTTGGTCGATCAATCTCAATGCCTCTTTTGCCGACTTACATGTCCCAAGAGTTTTTCGAGGTGACCCCGAATGCACACTTCGAGGATTTAGTCTCATGTTATATTTCCACAGATTTGAGCGAAGAATTTCCTGAGGGCATTGATGTGGCCACTGCTTCTTTGATTTGACGATCATGTCATCGACATATACCTCTACCTTCTTATGCATCATATCATGTAGAGAGCGGTAGCGGCTTGATAGGTCGCTCCAAGGCTGATGAGGCCGAAAGGCATGACCGTAGCAATATGTACCCCACCGTGTAGTGAACGCAGCCTTGTGCATGTCTTCCTCAAATGCATTTTAATCAAGCCGTCAACGCATACCCGGCCCATGAATGATAGGAGAGCATGTTTCTAGTGTTGTCCACCGTACGTCAACATGTGGCAAAGGGAAGTCATCCTTTGACTCCCCTTGTTCGTGATCCTCAAGTCGACGCAAACCCGAATTCTTTCCGCTTTTCTTGGTACTGCACAATGTTGGCCACCAATGTGAGTATTCGGATACTTTGATGAACCCACTTTAAATCGTTTGTCCACCTCTTCTTTGATTTTTAGGCCCATTCAGACGATCCGACGTAGCTTCGCTTCACAGTGTTTAGTCCTGGTTTGATGGGTATCCAGTGTTCGCACTTTCTCACAATCCTGCATATCTCTATAAGACCAAAGTAACACGTCCTGTATTCGTGGAGGAGGTCAATGAACCGTTGTCTTTCCGAGGGGTCCAGGGTTGTCCCTATCCTAAGTTCTCGAGGTGTATTGCTTGCCTTACGTTAATAGGCCTTGGCTTCCTCAATGATGGGGGCTTTGGTTTCCGCTTGTCAAGTTCTTTGGCTAAGTGAGGTGGGTAGTCACTCAAGTCAAATTCTCATAATCATTCGACTCGCATTGCAGCTTAAATGAGACGAGTCATAAGCAAATACTGATCATTAAGTCGACACGAGCCGGCAAGCTCCTGAAGGACAGTACATCTCGTGGTCACGAGGCTACACAACAGAGAAAGTGGCCCTCGGAACAGCTCCAAGTTGTCACCTTTCATTGGGAGTGGGGTGACCTTTAGTAGACTCAAAATAATCACCCACGACTTTTTGATAAAATAGGGGAAGGGGACCTTTGACCGGGACTTCCTGAGTGTTAGAGCTATAAATGCACTGACCCGACTCCTGCACTCGACTCGATCCTTCTTCACTTTCCTCCTCAACATGTGGCCTTCTCCAGCTTGTTATCTCGAGAATGCGGCCTCGCGACGGCCCACTTGATGGTTTTCCTCCACTGGTGGCTTTCCCCGGGTCAAGACGAGATCAAGGCGCTTTGATCAAACTGATTGTCTTTCATGGCGATGTTGATGATGTCCTCATAGTCGAGGCGTTTGATGTTATCTTCCCAAAGAGTAGTGTGACAGTCCTTGTCACCGAGGCATGGTGACGGTTTGACTCCTAGATGCAAACATGTTGCCTGAATAAAGTAGCAGTTCCGGGAAGACTTCCACACCTGGTGTCTAGCCTTCGCCTCACAGAGTCATGATAGGCTCCTAAAGTCGTGTAGAGTTCGACTCTCCCTGGGACAAAGTATCCGTTGAGAGTCGATGGGTAAGGGACGGAGGATGACCCGTGCTTCTTAAGCTTTGGATTAGGAGGTTCATCTCCTGGATATCTTTGTCATGTAGGTTCGATCCCACCCAAAGGGAATGTCGGGGGACCTTTAGCCCCTGCTTCAGGGGAGGCAATGGGTCCTTTAGCGGATTGAGCGGCAAAACCCGGAAATAACCCCGGTGCATCATGATACTATCTGATCGTGAGGTCGTTTGGTGAACGGTCACATTCGTGAGGTTGTTAGTTCATCGGGCTTATGGCTTCACGCTTGAAACCCCACATTTCATCACGCCTCCTCAACGGCTTGGGAGGCTACCCTCTTCTCATGATCGCTGATTGGGAAGCGGGATCGTGATCGTTTTCCCCGCTGAAGGGGACCCCGATCTTTTGGTGAAGCGTTGATGTGACCGCCTTGACGGCGCGTGAATCCGTGGCGTCCTGTGAGCATGTTGAAGGATGCGTCGATGTCACCACTGAAACCGGTTTGTCTTTCTAGTGGCCCTTGCTGTGATGGCTAGAGTGATAAGCCCAGCCGACCTGCTGCATTTAGTGCCGTCGTAGGCGCACTTTGATTCGTGGGATTAGATCGTATTTCTAATACCTGCACTGTGGGCGCTGAGAGTAATGACATTCACTACGAACCGCTATCCACGAGGACCATTGGTATGTTCTTTTCGGAGGCATTGCACAAAGATGTATAGGCCGGTTATGGTCAGTCTGAACAGGGGATATCCTCGCTGAGAAGACGACCGGTGCTCGGGATCGTGGGCGTCCTTGTCATGTGTGCCACTATTTCTTCCGGGAAGAGGTGAGGGCACTGCTAATTTTCCCAAGGCCTGCAAAGAAGGCTCGCTGCTCAAAAGACGCTGCGATCAATTGCCAAATCGATATTTTTCTTTTCCTGAGTCGCTTTCAGATCGAGCCCCTGAGCCTTTGTCGAGTGTCCACCTCCGGGACGATTTGGTCATTCGTTGTTGGAACGACCGCTGGGTTGCTCCTGATTCGATAGGGACGTCCGACCGGTGAGATGTCCGATTTCTTTGTCCGCTCCTTTCCTTCGGAAGACATAGACATCCTCAACATCATCCCGCCATATGCCGTTAATTTAGGGTGGTCTGAGGATACCCTGAGGGGTATTCCTCTGGTAGTTCTTGTGAGGAATATTTTTGTGAGGGCGATTTTTGTGAGGGTAGTTATTTTGAGGGTAATTATTTTGAAGGTGGTTGTTTTGAAGGTGATTTTCAGGTTCATGCCGAATGGTCGCGGAGCAATCCATCCCGGGTGGGTAGTTTTGAATGCTCGGGAATTCTCCTGACGTGGTGCCGGGATTGAAGACGAGTCGACTTTAGCGCGTCGAGTCGGGTGATTCTCTCGTAAAAGGCCGGCAATGGCCTCCTCAACTTGTCAAACATAGTGAGTATAGTGGCAAGACCAAATACGAACACTCCATCTGAAGGGTCCTTTTCCAAAACATTCACCTCATCGTCAATTGGCAAGACGAGATGAGAGCAGTCAGGGCCTACCATCGTCGAGATGGTGAATTCCTGCAGGATTCTGCCTTGTTGTTCGCTTAGTTGGTGGGGGTATAGGCAAATCTCCCTTCTCAATCATGTCTTGAATGAGGTGCTTGAGTTTGAAGCAATTTTCGATCATGCCCTTCCCTCGATGATACCGGCAAGAGGCGTTGGGGTTCTAAAATCGGGGATTTTGGCGCCGGGCCGGTCCTGGGGGCCCGACGGCTATAGCTTCCATTGGTCCATGAGCCTTTTCAAGGCACTAGCATAAGTCGACCCTATGTTGAACACTCTCTGGGGCGTTCAATTTTCTTGCAGATGGTTCGACGAGGTCGACCTCATCAATCTTGTCATCCGACCGTAAGGGCGAGATCCTGGCTGAGGTGATCCTTGATAACCCCCGCCGTGGTTCATAAGACACCCTTTCTCGGAGGTCGTCCTCACACGTGTCCCCGGGAACTGCAGATCTTGAAAAGTTTTGATATTTTGATACCTCAAACAGTTGGCATAAACCGCTGAGGTTGTCGATAAATTTTTCCACCGTAGTTGATTCACTCACTACAACCAACCGAGTACTCACCTTCCTCCAAAGGTTAGAACCTGAACCTTCCTTGTCATTTTGGGTTAACACCTCGAGAGTACGGGTGTTGGCCTGGATCTCAACATTGTCGTGATACTATTTGGCAAACTAAACTACGATTTCATCCCGTGGTAAGGTTTTTCCCATCCAAGGAGTAGTACCATCATGCAGGAATCGCTCCAAAGAGGATGGGAAGATCCTAGTGAAAAGTTCCCGTTGACCCCTTTAATGGCCATGTAGTCTTTGGAAAGCACTGGATGTGGTCGAGTGGGTCCTCCACTCCTTTGAACTTGGGCACGTCCGCCAGAAGCTGTTGTCGTAACCGGTCCCTTAACAAAGTTCGAACCTTCTGTTATTTTCAAGGTGGATGTTGTTACCCCGGCTAGAGTTGTTCTTCCAAACGTTTCACCTTCTTCGCCTCGCCAGAGGTGGGGTATTATGTTCCCCAACTTCCTTGTTTTCCAGAGCATCGATACAGTCTCGACGCGATCCAGGGTGACCTTAAGAGCTAGTAGGTCAAGTCCGACTGGGCCAGACATCTCTGTTGTTATCATTGTTGTTGTCGGGACGGCGTCAAGATGGGGCCATGGCTCGAGGCGTAAAAATGGCTCACATTACAACTCAATCCGACACTTGCCCAAGACCGAACGCAAACAACACAGAGGACGAGACCAAGATCGACCCAACAAGACGGGTGACCGTGTGTGGTCCCTTCTGGTGCCGACTGATTTATAGCGTGACGCCATTGACGGGTCCAACACGGCGAGATGACTCATAAGTAAAGACCCATAAGTACGTTTGCTTGACTTCCTGATAGACATGAGGCGGAATTGGAATGGTGGATCAAGTTTTCAAAATATAAATTTTCAAAAGATTCATTTGTCGCTGAATGGGCGCTCCGAAGATAGAAATCTCCGCAAGTCGATCAATTGAAAAGGGTTGTCTTAAGTTTATTTGCAAAAGACGGTTGAGTTTGAATCGCCTTAAAACAGCAGTATTGCTTCCCAAGATGGTTTTGAAATTCAAAATCGTATGTTTTGAAAATCGAGTTTGAAATGTTCAAGAGGTCTCGACAGCATGCATGGTCCCTGACCCCGGAAGTGTCTCGAGAAAAGGGGCGTGTACTTTTCTGGTTTTGAAAGAGCCATTGCTCGCCAAACGCAAGTTAAAATCCGTGTCTAGACGCGGCGATTATAACGGCGTAAAAAGGTGATTTTGAAATGGTTATACAAAACCGAGTTTGAAAATCGTCATTACGATCGCTGTAAAGGCGTGTTGAAATGGTTATACAAAATCGAGTTTGAAAATCGTCATTACGACGGCCTAGAAAGGCGTGTTGAAATGGTTATACAAAACCGAGTGAAAATCGCTCATTACGACGGCCTGTAGAAAGGCGTGTTGAAATGGTTATACAAACCGAAAAAATCGTCATTACGAAAAGGCGTGTTGAAATGGTTATAAAAAAACCGGTTTGAAAATCGCTCCACGACGGCCTAGAAAGGCGGTAACGCGGCACTGCGGCGAAAGGCCGAGGTTTGAAATGGCCATTATAACGGAAAAAAAGGTGTTTGAAGTTTGAATGACACTAAGGACTTATGATCAAGTAGCACATAAGCACCCACTTTCATTATATTATGCAATATGTCGACACGGTTTTGGCTTAAAAGGGCGGGTTACACACCAAGCAATCAAACCCCGATTTGCGAGAGGGATACCAATCCAAACAAAATGTGTAAGGAGGTGCCCTAGCCTCGTGCTCGAAAGTGATGAAAGCTCTTTGACGAAACAGAAATGTGTAACGTCAATGGTATGCTTGACTCAATCGATTCAAACGCGAGGATGAGAAAAACTCACGCCGACCGATGATACGAGCCAATTGGTCGAAAAGGGTAGGTTTCGGGCCCGACAAGGAACCCGACCGTGACCGTAATATCAATTAATGCATTCCAACCAAGACCTCGCTCGAGTCTCACCATCTAGGGATCACAAAAGACGAAGTGTCCTAGTTTTCCTCAATGAGTCGCTAATCCATGGACATGGCCCACCTCGCGTATGCCCACCGATCTCAGGACGATGGCAACGGTCTTTTGAAAGCCACGCCGGCGGCGTAGAAGGTGCTTTCTGACTGATCGTTTAGATCGGTCGGTTTCATATCGAAGGGTCTCAAACGACAGAGATGTTTGAGTCGCCACCAAGCATTTGTGGGATGCCCGGAACCCGTTCGAATTCCACTTTATACCCTGGCCAAATCGAAGCACAAAAGGGCTGTTTGACATAGGTACTAAAGATAAGGAATCGTCCCTCTTTAGCATCCTATCTCTAGAATGACTCTCGTACGCCCGGATAAGGTCGTCCACTATCCAAAGTTTCGAGTAAGAGAAGGTACGTATTGGGAAGCCCTTTAATCGACACTAATCCCGCCCCGCGTTAGCGCCTACTGATCGATCTTGCTGGTTGAATGCAAAAGTTGATAAAACGGTTTAAATGCATGAACGCGCATCCAATGTTTTAAACCTAACATGTGAGAGCTTTCTAAGCTCACGATTTAATCCAAGTATCAAGTATAAGATGTCGAGTTGATTAATGGTTGATTTGCATGCAAGACTAAATTAAAAACATCCATTTACCGTATTAGGTTTAGGATGCATAACATGATCCATTTGTCTTAGTAAGGCATTTTGCAAATATGGTTTGAATAATCATCCGATCCGTCCCTATATCCGGTTAACCGGAGCCTGGATCGTCCCGGACTAATGCCGAAGGAACAAGCCTGGCACTTGCACGGGCCATAAGAGGCGAGCCATCCCAGCAGTGTAAGGGGCCTCCTTCGGTTTGAAAATGAGAAGAAAAAGGCCCGCTGAGGCGCGGGTTAGCCAAATCTGGTCAGATGCCGTGTTCGACTCGTTTAGAAAACGTTATAAAACGTGGTCGGAAATGGGTATTTGAACCCGCTTGATTTTGAAAGGGTCGCTTAGACCGTATTTGTTGATTTGAAGAACTAGACCAATAATCATCATTGTTTGATAATATTCGGCGCCGGGTTCGATTTGATAAGCTTGACATGAATAGTTTTCAAAATGATTATGGACTAATTGTTTTAAGTCCATTTTGAATGTAATTAGTCGGTACTCATCATCGTATCCTGTTAAAATCCCATGGTATATAGAACCAAGGATGATTTCGTGTTGGTGACTAATATGTTTGTTTGAAAATGTAAAGAAATGAAATAAAAGGCTTTAAAATACCTCTTAAATGTCATTAACCAAATATTATCACCAAACACTCGATTTAACCGCTGCATGTTATGAAGAACTAAATTGAAAATGCTTATGGTTAAAACATGTGAAATGAAACAAAAAGGTTTCGAAAATACTTGAAATGGTAAAACCGATTACAAATATGAAAATGGATTAAGGGAAATGACGAGAACAAACACGGGTTGATCTTCTGTCCGAGCACCCCATTTAGGCGCGAGCCCTGCGACCTAAGGGCTTCCTCACTCAAAAAATCGGTTTTGGCTTGCTTATTCCATGTTTTGTTCATGTTATGCATGTTTTAGCATGTTAAAGTCATGAAACAAATGAAAACATAATAAAAGAGGATTTTTTACACCTTACATACTTACATGTTTGGCTAGTGACCACGACCGATTTAAGTGTAACAACTTGTTTGATCGGAAAACTCCTTAAAACCGCTTTTGTAAGTAAAAGAGTGTTTTAAAAGTTTAGTGATGGTGTAGTGGTCAAAGTCGGTTTTGGACAAGTGATTTAATGCACGATGACGGTACCAAACAATGTAAGGGCTTGTGTTTACGACCTGGAGGTCGAAACACGTCGCTTGGATTGACTTTAGGAAGTCGAGTCGAGAATTTTAAGGGAGAAAAGAGGGGGCGACACTCGCACAGAGTCCTAAAATGGGTGGCATTTGAGGGGTATTTATAGGAGAATGAGTGGTTGTGTGAGTTTTGAGCGACGTGGCCACCGGGTCGCCAAAGAGGCGCGAGCCACGTCAGCACTTCGAGTTCATGAGTTGTCACGCCACAACAAACGCAATCATGATTTGTTCTATCCTAGGTTTTGTAGTCACATGTTTGGTACTGACCTAAAGATGAATCCGGGGAAAACTTATTATAGAAGGCTTGAGATATTTTGTTTTTGTGTTTGACTCTTGGGCTTGACTCAAGTTGTTGAGTCGGGATTTTGAATTTTCGAGCTCTTTTTGGTCCTGTGTCTGGTTTTGACTCTAGTTAGTGGCATCATGACCCGCTTGTTGTAATTAAACACCCAGGTATTTTTGAAATGTTTTGAAATGTTTTGTTTTCGAAATCGTTTTAAGTTTTCCGACGAGTTGTACACAAATCAACCGTCGATCAAACGTCGCGATCCCAAAACATGTCAGAGTCCGATAATCATCTGTGTTTGTTGGAGTCTCGTGAGATACGGGTATCTACAAGGTAGGAATACCATTTGTAGGTTCTCCTTATCAATTGGGAAATGTGATGAGAATTTAGGCATTGTGGGTTGATTTTGTGGTGGGTTTTGTATTGGGTTGTCCTCTCCTTTTCTTGCAAAAGGGTTGGTAAACTCAATGTTATTTGGTTGGGTATCCACAATTTCTCCAATACCTCTTAAAGTTAGTGTATATCTTACAATCCTAAAGATTTAGGTCCCTGAGCCAATTATCTCAGATTGTACAACACCTACAAGTCAACTTAGTCTCCTCCTATTCAACTTCTATGCATGGTCTAACGAGGCTTTCGAGTTAAGTTTATGCCTTACAAGCCTCATTGAAAAGATAAGTGATGGGTAAAAAATGCAAGGATTCATAGGCTCGCATTTCATCAAACATAACGTGTGCATAAGTTGAAATCACAACACACAAGCAAATTAATTATGAAAATATATTAGATTAAGCATGAATCATTCCCCATGTTGGTTTCCCTAATTACCCATTAACCCTAGCTAAAGAAACTACTCACTCATTATCAAGTTTAACATGCTAACAAGGTTGTCAATCACATTAACAAGGCAAAACATGATGAATGAATGAAAATGATTAACAATAATTAAAGCAAGGATTAAGAGAATTATACCTATGGAGATTCCACATAATAAAGCAAAGAAAATAGAAGTACTTGATGATTGATGGAAGGTTGTCAATCTCCCAATAAACTCAAATGATCTTCTAATTACCCAAAATAAATGAAGAACAATAGAGAAATTAAGAAAAGATTAAGTATTGAGATTTGTATTAAGACTAGATTAAAAGTTGATTACAAGATTAAGAGAGTATTAAGATTGCTTACTAATTGATTACAACTTGATCCTAATCTAGGTAGTATAAAGGGGTATTTATACTAAAGATTAAGTCAAAAATTAGGGTTACTTGGGCTTAAATGACTATTAAGTCCTTAAGAAAGTTGAGGAAATGCTCCTCTCCAAGAAATGAGCATTTCCGTCATAGTCTCGGCATGGGACAAGCGTCAAAATCGCACGGGCTCTCGGTGTAGATCCGGCGATTGTCGGGAGACGCTGGATCATCTTGCTTCAAGACTAGTGTCTTCAAAGACGGACGCCTTCACGGATGGTGGTGAAGGGAGACACTTTGATCGTCTGATCCACTCGATCCCATAGCAGACAACTTTTCTTCTTTTCTTCCTTCATAATCCGCGAGGATCAATCCGGGATGCAAGGATCCTTTCATCATTTTTCCAATCTACTTCATTATCTACATATGCCTTCTAGTATCGTCTTCCCTTTGATGCTTGGTCATTAGATGCGATCAATTTAGCTTCATTTCGCCATGTAAATGCAAGGTTTGCACTCCTTTCCTACCAAGGAAACAAAACCTCAAAGAATATGCAAAGTGGGAAACTAAAGATAGTAAATGACCCAATTATGCACTAAAAAGCATAGGAACGAGGTTAATTCGGGGGACTAAATGTGCTCAAATATGAGTCACATCGCCAGATCATCCGGCCGCCCCTCGTAGTCTCTTCTCTAGTAGGCTCACTACTAGGGAGATGTGCACATTTGGAGCTGAGGAAGCGTTAAGACGGAGTTTGGGAGAAGTGGATGTTATTGGAGTATAATATGGATGGAAGAATATTATGGGTGTCACCATAACTGTGATTATATTGACCGAAATGGATTATTATTATTTTTGCTAACACTCTTGTTGTCTTTATTTATGTCTTATTTATTTTT
Organism: Silene latifolia; assembly: GCF_048544455.1. Lineage (NCBI taxonomy): Eukaryota > Viridiplantae > Streptophyta > Magnoliopsida > Caryophyllales > Caryophyllaceae > Silene > Silene latifolia. The sequence goes on along the minus strand of NW_027413440.1, from coordinate 33,524 downwards.
AGTATTTGTTATTGTGTTGTTTAGTTAGTCCCTACAACCTCGTGGTTGATGTGTATTCATGAACACCCGTGATGAACCGAATCGGGGAGCGGACTTGAAAGGTACTTGATTTAACTGACTTAAGAGCTCATGGGGATGCGAGAGGAATTTGGCCAGTGTACTAGAAGTCTAGATCACATAGCTTTAATATTTCCAAGTAATTTAATTCCGCTTATGAGTTGTAATTTATTTATATTAAGGTTATTCGGTTGGCTAATTTGTAATACACCTTTAATCGCTAAATTTTAATTTAAAGTACTTTGGTTTGTTATACTTTGCTATTCATTACCTCGACAACCGAGATGGTAACAATCCTATTTATTTGGGAATGTCTTGCTAAAGGCTCCTGAATAAATTGGGGTGTTACAAAGTGGTATCAGACCACAACGATCCTCAGGCCTAACCAATGAACAATAATGAACGTAGGATGTGTCTAATAAAATGAACCGGGTATAAATCGTTAGGTGCCCCCTTAAGCTTGGATGAGCACGGGGCCCCTACACCAAACTTCCTGCCCTTTTCGTTTTGAACCGGATAATTTGAGAGATATTATAGTGTGGGGTAATTTAAAATGAATATTGTTTATTTTGTCTTAGGAGTTTTTGGTTACCTTGTTTGAATATTTATTTCGTTGATGACTGCGGTTAAGGGGACGTAACCTTGCTTTTAAGGAGATAGGGATGTGATATGATTTTAAGCATTGGTATAAGCATGTGGATATGAGAAAAGTATGTTGGCATGTATGTGGGAAGCGTAATTATGATTAACATGTAAATATTACGGAAATTGCGTGAAATTGTGAAGAATGTGATTTGGTGGAATTCTCAAAATTTTACCCTTGATTGCTTTTGGCTGCCATTTACTGCCTGTTTAATATCTTTGTACTAAATTTTTATGCGCGATAGCCTTGTGAGTTAGCTTTCATATGCCGTTGGTTTCATACTTAAATAATATATGGTTTAGGATAAATAAATATTTTTGTGAATGATGGTCAAGATATTCCTGTACAGTTATGTTTTCATCCCATGTTTTTGTAAAATTTTCTATTTAAAAATTTCTTATCATTTATGTATGATTCTAACTCCACTGTTTAAAAGATTCTTATATGCTTCTATATTGATAAGCCACGTTGCAAAATAATATTATGACGATTTATAGTGATTTTTACAAGTTGACCTAAGTTTCTGACAAGTTGCTGTAAATTTTCTGTTTTTAACCGAATAATTTGTAAAATTCATTATAAATCGATCATATGAGCTTTGGCCTTGATTATTTCCCTCATGAATTGTTAACTCTATGTATTTTCTAAAAAGTATAGCTTCTCAAGAAGTAATTATGTTATTATTTATTAATGATTTTTGGAAGTTGTAACATGTTTCTTATCCTTGAAAATGTAAGTTATACTAAAAGGAATTGTTTCTCATCTCTTACATCTTGATATTTTGATGAGATAGATTATGTGAAGTAGAATAACATGTCTAGGGATATGCGGAATGTGTTACCCTAAGCCTATATATATAATTATATTAATTACATCCATGTTTAAGTTAGATGTCATTAGTAAGAAATAATTGTGCAAGTAATAAATCTAAATAATTATGCATATCTTTTGTTATAGATCATTAATTATCCTGGAAATGTATTCGCCAGTAGTTAAGTACAGTAGTTAAGTTTAAATAAAGATTAGTTCGAATATACTATACAATGTGGTTTTGCTATTTAAAATTAATTATGCCATCAATCGATGTTCTGCTGAGAATAATAGTTGTCTTATGTGACAATGTGTATTATATATTCCGGTGATAAATGGTCTATTTATTTCCGTTGTTTGTTATCTCGAACTTCGAGGACGAAGTTTATTTTTAGTGGGAAGGAATGTGATACTACAAATATTTTGAGTTATTATTGTGACATCTTTTGATAAGATTGGTGTAGTTGATAATAGTAAATGGATAATTGTGTTATCATAAGTTTGAATGGTGCTCAGTTGAGTGGATGTTTATAGATATTGTTATAGTATGTATGGGTGAACTTCGGGACGAAGTTCATTTTAAGGGAGGAAGACTGTAATACCCCGTACTTTTGGAATAAATAATTACTTTAGTAAGTGGTTTTAATAAAATTATTACTCGGCAATCGTATCGTGTAATATAATAATAGGACACTATTCAGTTTGTATAGCGATGAGACAGAATAGTGGTAACAATACTGATAAAGGTAAAGTGTAATAATAATAATAGTTATATTGTAATATTAATAATATTAGTACTATTATTATAATACTAACTATAATACACTATTTAAATATTAATATTATTATTTTAATATTAACCTAGCCTAATATATACCCCTATTCCTTCCCGTGTTTTCTAAAAACACCAAAAAAAAACAAAGAAAAGAAACGAGAGGAAGAGAGCGTTTGGCTACGCTACCGGATTCATAGCCTTATCACCGAGACATCGACGCCGTAATTCCGTAACCATTGTCATTCCGTCACGTTAACTCCTTCTTCATAATTCTCTAACTTATAAGGTAAGCACTGTTTTCCTTTTTAGTTCGACAATAGTTTGTTTTTTTTTTTGTTTAGAAGTTGGATTTTTGCCGTCGGGTTTGTGATGTCGGGTTTTGCTACGTTTGTAGAAAAGTGGGGCCACAGATTGAGTTGTCATGAGGGTGTTGTTTTTAGAGCTTTGTATTAGGTTAGTGGTGGTCGGGAATAGAGTCGGACAAGAGAGCGAGAATGCTGTTTTAGCGATTCCGAAGAACAATCGTCGTTTTCTTATTCGTTTTTGTAGTGCTTGTATGTAGTTGGTGGTGGGCCGCTGTTGGGGGACGGAACGAGGTGGTAGCGGGCTCTTTGTTGTGTGGAGCGCGTGGTGTAAGGTGAGGGAAGTTTAGGTGGTAGTGAGGTGTGTATGGTTGTCATTGTTGCGGTGTTGCGAGTTACTTCTGTTTTGACCGTGTGAGTGTGGTACCCCGTGTTGGTATTGATGGTTCCGATGGCCAGCGGCGAGGTTGCGGGATCGTCTGGTTGTGGCGTCAATTGGTCATCGGCGGCCCCTCGAGTCTCTTCTCAAGTAGGCTCACTACTAGGAGATGTACACATTCGAGGCGAGGAAGCGTTAAGACGGAGTTTGGGAGAAATGGATGTTATTGGAGTATAATATGGATGGAAGAATGTTATGGGTGTCACCATAACTTTGTGATTATATTGATTGAGCTGGATTTATTATTATTTGCTAACACTTGTCTTTATTTATGTCTTATTTATTTTTAGTATTTGTTATTGTGTTGTTTAGTTAGTCCCTACTCAACCTCGTGGTTGATGTGTATTCGTGAACACCCGTGATGAACCAATCTGGGAAGCAGACTTGGCCAATTACTTGAGTTAGTGACTTGGGAGCTCATGGGGATGCGTGAAGAATTTGGCCGTCTACCTAGAAGTCTAGATCACATAGCTTTAATATTTAGTTAATTTAATTCCGCTGCGAGTTGTAATTTATTTATATTAAGGTTATTCGGTTGTCTAATTTGTAATACACCTTTAATCGCTAAATTTTAATTTAAAGTACTTTGGTTTGTTATACTTTGCTATTCACTACCTCGGGCAACCAAGATGGTAACAATCCTATTTATTTGGGAATGTCTTGCTAAAGGCTCCCGAATAAATTGAGGTGTTACATAGTGTTTCAAAACATGATCAAAGAACATTTATTAATTTAATGTTTAATGAATTACATAAACGTAAACAAATGAATAAATAAAATACAACTCGTGACATCTATACTTTTCTAGCCAACTAGATTCGTCTCGTGATATCATCATGCTCGTCCGTCTCCGCGTACTATCCAAATAACACGAACTTAACTGCTCCCCATATGACCAAAGGATATCATATGGATCGACACATGCCACCCCAAAAGAGATAGATGACAAGACACGGACACGTACGTCGTCAGTTCATTAAAATAAATAAAGTGTGACTCGACTCGAGTGTGAACATACAACATGACCATGATATGAATGAACCACCATCATGACCACCACCACGATGTACCGGCACGCCTAGATATACCGATAACCACACTGCACAGTACCGATCACCACACCTGACTGGGACAAGCCCGGACATGCCGATAACAACAAATAGGTCGGGGACACGCCCGGACGTATCGTCCTAAGCCAGCTGGATCCCGCCCCGGACGTCGTGTCTCAACCACCACGAGTCCCTCAAGTAACTCGAGCCATTAATGTGCACATCCCTCTTGGAGTGGGAAGCTCCAAGAGGCGAATTAAGCGCAAGACGGTCTCCCATCCGTCTTACGTCTCCAAAACAAGTAACCAATCAAACCACCATGTCCTCCGACATACAAGACAACACAATAAATACGATATACCATATAACATGTCAATTACCGACTCACTCAATGCAGATGAATGATAAAAGACTCATTTTATAAATAAGTGCAACAATGAAACGGAGTAGGATAAACCTACCTCACAGCAAATCCGCATAAGCAACCCTCACACAAGCTAGGCCCGTCTCGTAAAACCGTCTCATAAAACCCATTTCCTAAAATACGATAATAATACAAGTACATATAAATATAACAATCTAATACGTATAAATATACTATTCTATTTATACAAATACGACTAAACTAAACCCGTCTTATACACTACCCAAAAACCCGACTCAACCCAAAAACCACCACCACCTCCGCTGCCACCGTGGACCACCACCACTAGCCATGGTGGCCACGACCAGCAGCAACCACACACGGCCCTACCAACAACCGACACCACCACCACCAACAACAAACACCAACAACACCACCCGTGCCACCCATCTCACGCACAACCCAACACCATGGTGGTGGTCCAACACCACCGTGGCTGCCACCACCACCATGGTGTTTCCGCGACCACGGTGGGTCCAAGGGTGACCACCATGCCGGCAGCCACCACCCACAACAAAAGAATAACGACCGCAACAATAACAACAACAACAAACAACACTCGACATCCCTCTTTCTCTCCCCTTTTCCGCAACCTAAAGCGCCCTCGCCGCCCACCCACAACCACCACTCTAATCCTTTCTCTTCCCTCAACCTAGATCCGCCAAAACCAGACTCCAAACCAACTCGCAACATCCCTAAAACCGAAGCCCTAAACCATGACCCAAAACCCCAAAAAAATCCCTTTAAAACCCACGGTCAAAGCCCTATTTGGGCGGTCAACAACGACAAAGATGAGATGGGATCAAGGTGGGTCAACGGTATAAATAAAATAATATAAAGGCTAGTATAAGACGGTTTACCTTACGATCTCAAGGGGGAGGAACAAAAGGGCGATCTCCTTTTCTTCTCTTTTTCTCTCTTCTTTCTCTCTAAGATTTCCCTCAATATTGTGTGGTGGAAATGATGAATGAAATGATAATCTTGGGTGGATGAGGATAAGGGAGTATATGTGTATGTGGTGGGAGTATAATACATGTATAATGATAAGCTTATTATTGTTATTATTATAGTTATTATTATTATTATTATTATTATTATTATTATTATTATTATTATTATTATTATTATTATTATTATTATTATTATTATTATTATTATTATTATTATTATTATTATTATTATTATTATTATTATTATTATTTTTTGCGAAAATGCAAGGATCTTCTCATTAATAAATAGGAAGTACAAGACAAGACCCATTAGACCATTAGCAACCTCTGAGGAAAGCTAATAACCACCTATAGAAAAAAAACCCGGTGAAAACAGAGACCATCTAGAACCCTACCATACAGTGATACATTCGAGTAGCAATATGGTAACAAATCCGAGAGTCGAGTGTGGTGAGTCAAGTGCCCCCACGAAAATTCTTTTGTTTCTTTCCTGCCAAATTGTATAGATAGCACAAGCAAAAGAAATACGTCTTCGAACCTTTTCACGAGCTCTCCCACGATTCCGTTCCCTAAACCATTTCGTAAATGCACCGGATTACAAGGAGGGGTAAAGGAGCACATCTAGAACAAACCGTAGTCCGACCAACTTAGAGTAAGGGCATTGAAAAAACAGTGGTGTGTTGTCTCTTCACAGACCATCACAGAGCACACATCTATTAGCCATGCTCATACCTCTTCTCTTAATATTGTCCACAAAAGTAGGGAGCTTTTTTCATGACCATACACCTATGACATCATGCTTTGGAATGATAGGCGGGTCATGCAAGTCCTCCCCAAATCACTGTGTGACTTTAGGCCTTATCAACTCATACAGGCAGCCAATATCAAGCTTGCCATTTGTAGAGCGACTTGCAACCGACTCCTCGGCTCTATGGGGAACCAACACACTAAACAATGTAGTCCTTCACCGAACAACAGATTTCCAAAACCCACGAATGAGAAACCTGTGCGGGTAGCATGCGGATGGACTCACCCTTCACACATATTGTTTGAACTAGGAAGCTCACAAGGCGGCAGTCTACAGTAAAGAATTTCCAAACCCACCGCAGCATTTGGCATTTATTCCAGCTTAGGACTTCCTTGATGTCAAGGCCACCTTCCCTTCTAGGCCTACAAAGCCCGCCACCCCCGAAAAACCATCCTTCTCCTGCCATCGGTGTTCCCCCAATAGAAGTCTCTACAAATTTTGTGGATCTTCTTCGCAATACCCTTAGGCGAAAAATACTAGCCCCCCCCCCCCAGAAATTTTGAATACCAAAAACAACAGAGTTGATAAGGGTAGCTTTTCGAGTAACTTAAGCTATGGTTTGCCAGTCGCATAATTTTGCTTCGATTTTGGACAACATGGGGTGGAACATAGCCTCGAAAACTGAAGTAGAAGAGAGAAGCCCAAGGTATCGAAAGGGAAATCACCTTCACTAAATCCGATGTAGACTCCATAATCGGCTCCTTAACCGCCTAGCCACACCCCCAAAGTATATACATGTCTTCAAAGGGTTAGCGATGCTTGAAGAAAGATCGAAAGAAAGTGAGGGTAGGTAGCAACAACTTGATTCTGAGAGGAGGTCTCTCTTGTGAACACCAACGGATCATGCCAAACACTAAGTGTGTAAGATGGAGCTTGACACACTTAGGGTGGTAAGAAAACCCAGGAGTGGAAGGTAAACCTCTAAGCATTCTGGAAATAACCTCCATAGAAAGGACAAAGAGATAGGGGGGAAGGGGATCCCACTGTCTAAGGCCTCTTTTACCCTTGAAATAACCTTGACCCCACCATTAATAGCAAGATAAAAATAGGAGGTAGTGATACAAGCAAGAAACCATTTCCTGTTGACAAGGGGAATCCATAGAAGACAAGGCTATTCTTCAAAATTCCCATTGGCGAATCAAATGCCTTTCTAATATCTACCTTAATGAGACATCTAGGGGTTAATCTAGCCCTACTATACTTGGAAGTAAGCTCATGGGCCATAGAAGAATTATCAAACAAGTCCCCGTCCTTCACAAAAGCGGCATGTTCCCAATCAAAGTTGGAAGCACCACTTTCGATTATTAGCAAGCATTTTGCTAATGATCTTGTAGATAGTGGTGCAACAAGAAAGAGGTCTATATTCCATAACGATGGCAGAGTCTCACACTTAGGAACAAGCACTAATAGAGTAGGTAGCCGCGTGGGCAACTTACCTTTTGCAAAGAACTCTCGTGATCTCCTTAACATTAGACCCCACCACATTCCAAGCATCCAAGAAAAATCCAGTTGTACCCATCCACCCCGGACTCTTATGCCTTCTATGGGTTTAAGAGCATCCTGCAGTTCCTCATCGAAAAAGGCTCCTCGAGAGCATTTAGAGCCTCGATTAAATTCCCAGTTAAAAAGATCGGGAGGTAAGAGGTTAACATCGGTAGTGGCACCCGGGAGATTTTATAGAATTTGGTGAAAGCATCCACCACGTCCAAGTGCTCGATGAGCTTACCCTCCTCATCCTTAATAGCCCCAATAGTATTTTACGGGGCCGTTCTTTCGTGATCTTAGCATAAAAATACCTAGAATTTGTGTTTAAAGATTTGTGTGCAGAACCTTAGCCCATTGCTTCAGAATACTCAACTCTACATTCCTCAAAACAACATAAGAGTGAGTTAAACTTCTAACCCTATCGGCCAGTCTAGTGTTCAAATTATCACCCTGGCCCGAGCTTGACAGCTATAAGTTCTTCTTTAGCAACTTTAACCCTCTCATTAATACCACTAAACTCGAGTCCATGGATAACCTTTAAACCTTTCTTAATATGCTTAAGTTTAAGGAATAGGATGCTAATTTTACCCCCATAGAAATGCATAGACCAATCTTTGCTTGCACACAAGGAGAAAATTCTTAGACCTAGCCCAACTCTCCAAATATTTAAAAGCTTTCCTCAGGGGAGAAGCCCCACTCTATACTCAACCCAAACGAATGGGGAGTGATCAGACACACCAGCAGGCAGGAAGCAGGCAGTATAGTTAATAGTAGTCAACCAGGTATAGTTACCAAGAATCCTATCCAGCTTTGCCCATTTCAGGTGGGCCCCTTGCCCATTAGACCAAGTATAAGTTAGCCCGGTGGAAGGAAGATCGGACAGCCACAAAGCTCCGGCAATCTTTGAGCTCCTCCATATCCCCATAATTCACCCGAGCACTCCCCCCTTTCCTCGTGAGAGTGTGATATTAAAATCCCCAAGACATATCCAGGGTAAGGATACCCCCAGGGATATACTCTGTAAAGAGTCCCACAGAGCTCTCCTTTAAGACCCCTGATTAAAAGCATAGATAAAAGTGATCTCAAAAGTTTGTTGAGATATATGGTGAAGCACCTGACAGTGAATGTGCTGAGCTGACATCCCACAAACCACAACACTAACTTTAGCAGGAACCTAAAACAATCAAATACGACCATTGGAATGGTATTTATTATTAGTAACTAAACTAAAACGAGCTAGTTTATTCTTCCAAACCAAGTTTATTGCATCCTCCTTAACATGAGTCTCAATCACAGCAGCAACATCCACTTTATTAGTCAGCAAGAGATCCAAGACCTCCTGCTGTTTCAGAGGGTCATTTAGCCCCCTGATGTTCCAAGCTAGGACGTTCATTGAGTGGGAATTTCTTGCCCCCCACCAGGTTCAAGAGCATCCTCCACAGATTCCTCATTATCCAGATGTGTCACCTCATTATCCAGTTGTGTCACCACTATATGTTTAGCAGCATCAGTAGCTAGCTCCTGAAATTTGTTGCCTAAGTTAACTGAAACCACCACCTTTAAGTGAGCTGGCTTTTTTGAGTGTGGTCAACCTTGCACTTCCCCATCCATATGAACAGCAGGAGGGGTGTTCAGTTCTTCCTGCTCAGCTACCTGTTCAACAGGTGTCTCCAAAACCACAACCTCCTGTGTGGGCACCAAATTGACAACCTCAGTAGCAGGCACAACACTCTTAGGTTTAGGCTTATACACTTTCTTTTGTCCAGCTCTGCATTTATCCATAGCACGACCAATCTTCTTACACTGATTACAGAAGTAAGGTACCCATTCGTACACCACTTTCTGCAAAATACGCCCCCTAAATGGTGTATTAAGCCATATAACACCAGGAAGTTCCTTTGCAATGTCTACCTCAATGAGAACCCTAGCAAAAGCAAGTTTACTCTTCTCAGTAGTAACCTCATCAACACAAATTGGCTTTCCTACAGAGCTAGAAACCTTACTCAAACCTGAGACAGATCAGAAGCATGGGTCCAAATTAGGGAAAAGGACCCAGATAGGGACTGTTGAGACATGAGTCAGTTCCTCAGCTATAGTAGGGCTCCAATCCTTGAAGACTAACGGGAAACCATTTAAATTCCACGAATCATTCTTAATTTTCAACATATCCTCCTCATAAATACAAAATCGAAAATAATACCAACCCTTCGCAAAGTAGAGCACTTGGGAGGGTTACATGGTTCAATTTTTACTAACCAAAGATTCCGTTCCACCACGGAGGTAGTCTTACTCAAAACCGTACCCACAAGTATATTTCCAGAATCAAGTTCTTCATTTATGTCCGATTCCTCAATGTAACTCCGTTCTCATCGGGTTTAATGAAAGAGAGCGCCATACCTTTGTTCAAATGATGATTTTAGCGTTTGGGCATAAGATTTCCCTTGCGATTGTTCCTTATTTTGACCCTCTTTTTCGATCCAAAGCTTGGCATTTAGTCACAACTTCTCTGAATCGTAACCTAGAAGGAATAGGCGGACCCGGGTTCTTCCTCCTCGGCCTCCACTATAAGTGGAGCCACTACTCTTGGCGTGGCCAGAGGCATGGCAACGGCTCAGTCAGAGCCAAGGTGAACCACCTTGTGTTACCAGTAAATTGAGAGGATTTAATAGTAGAGAGATGTTAGAGAGAGAAAGAATTATTATTATTATTATTATTATTATTATCATTATTATTATTATTATTATTATTATTATTTTTTTTTTAATAATAATAATAATAATAATAATAATAATAATAATAATAATAATATTATTATTATTATTATTATTATTAAAATGATGCGCGCAATTTTCATTAAAAGGAAAATAAAAGTTTACAGGAAATTAGTGAGTAGCCGAGATACAATCTGGGTGCCCACCCCTTTACCAATAGGAAAGCTAAGTCTAGTGAAAATAAAAGCAAAAAGTGTTTTATTATTATTATTATTATTATTATTATTATTATTATTATTATTATTATTATTATTATTATTATTATTATTATTATTATTATTATTATTATTATTTTTGGAGAAAGTCAGCAATTCTCATTAAGAACATCAAAAGCTAAAAGTGTTACATCCGACACCTACTAACTTACATAAACAATATAAAAACAACCTTAACCAAGAGGCACACCAGGGAGGTGATCAAAATCAATCCCATGATGCCAAGCATAGATCTTCACACACACCTCATACTTAATTTGAGCAAAGAATGGATGAGAGACACACCCCATGAAAAATTCTCATGTTCCTCTCCGCGGATATGATGGATGGTAGCAACAAGCGCACAACAAGCAATCTTCCTTCGCCAAGACGTCCCTCTACATGTAGCCAGTTTATATAGCTCATGTTTTAGACTCATTACCCTTCTATGGACCCCTTGCCGTCGAGAATCTGTAGAAGACTATTAGAAAATGGGCGGGCAAAAAACAAATGTCTATCATCCTCACAGAATCGGAAGCAAAGGGTACATCTATTAACGAGGACCAGACCCTTTAACAAAGCTTGTCCCGCACGTAGCAAGTCCATTCTAGGCGACCAAGGTAGCGGTGAATGCATGTTTGGGAATACCAATGGTGTCCATTATAGGACACATCCATTTGGGTTCAAACTTCTCACCATGGAAAACATTATAAGCCTCGATAAGGGAAACTTTGGCCGTGTCACCCAGGTTTGGAGACAATGTTGGGCAACCTCTCTAGACCAATATTCGAATAAATTCATCTCTGATGTGAAGAATTTGGGTCCAAATTGGAGAAACACAGGCCTCAGCAGTAAGATCGCAGCATGAAGACTGCTTGAATATATAATGGTTAGACCATTTCATCCAGGTGGAAGTGTTTTTATGGCAAAGCTTCGAGCATGTGCAAGAGTAAAGCTTTGTTCTAACTAAGCACCTCTCGATACCGGACCACAATGTCTACGAGCCCCGCACACTTTCTCCCCAACTAAAGAAAATAAAACGCCTATTGTTAGCAGTGCCCCAAACAAATTTCCTACATTCAGACTCAAGCTCCTTAACAATCCCTTTAGGCGGCGGGAGGCTAGCACACCAATAAGCTTCTATTCCAAATATAACAGAATTAAGAAGTGTCACCTTGCCAGCATAGGACAATTGCAAGCTCTCCCAGTGACCCAATTTAGCCTTTATTCGTGCAAGTAAAGGTTGAAGCAAATCCCTATTGAGCCTTTAAGAGTGCAGGTGGATACCAAGATACTTGAAAGGGAAGTGATCTTCCACATAAACCGGTATCACGAGGATTAGGGCTTTCACATCGGACCTCACACACCGTGAAAATAGACATTAGTTTTACTAGGATTAGGAACCAACCCAGTAGCGGGAAAAAGGTTTAGACACTACTTAACGACTGCCTTTGAAGGAAGGTCATCTTTAACAAAAACCAACAAATCATTAGCAAATATGAGATGGGGTAAATCAATTTTAACACATTTAGGGTGGTAGTTGAACTGAGGTGACTCTTTTAAACCCTTGAAAATCCTAGTGAGGACATCCATACGGAGAACAAATAGGAGGGGGAGAGGGGTCTCTCCGCCTAAGTCCTCTCTTACCTTCAAAATATCCTCGAACTCCTATTGATTTTTAGAGAGAACCTAGAACTAGTAACCAGAGTAACAATCCAATCACAGAAAACCCGAGGAATGCCAAAATGAGGAAGAATTGCTTTCAGGAAGTCCCAGTTTACACTATCAAATGCTTTTCAGATCTCCACTTTCACCACACAACGAGGAGTTTTATACTTTCTATCATAGCCCCTCACAAGTTCATCGGCCAGCATGGTGTTGTCAAATATAGATCTCTCAGCAACAAATGCAGCCTGCTCTATACCCACTATATGAGGCATAACTTTATGGAGCCTAGAAGTGAGTATCTTGCTAATATTCTTGTATATGGTTGTGCGGAAGATATAGGCCTATATTCAAAAGTAGTAGGATGCACTCTTAGGAATGAGGGTAATAAGAGTAGAGTTAACCTCCTTTAAAAGTTTTCGGTCTTGAAAAAATCCAAGATGGCATGAGTGAAACTATCTTTTATAGTGTCCCAAGCATCTTTAAAGAAACTGTGTGTACCCATCCGGACTGGCTCTTATTAGCATCAATAGAATAAAGGGCGACTTTAATCTCGGAGGGGGTAACGAGTTCAAGCAAATTGACAACCTTCAGATGAGATGAGAATGTGCCCATTCTTTATGATAGAAGGATAAAACTCAGTCACACCTTCAGCAGTTCCCAACAAACTGACATAGTAATCAAGAAAAGCTTTGGAAATATCCTGAAAAGTAGTGCAAACAACCCCATGCCGATCAACAAATTTCCTAATATTTGCAGAATTCCTTCTAGCAGCTACCTTAGATGAGAAATAAGCAGTACTGGCATCACCCATTCGAATTTCAAAGTCTTTTGCTCTTTAAAAAGCTATGCTCAGTTCAATATTTCGAAAGTTGCAATAATCATTGCTGATTATTTCCTCTTCCAGGCTAAGGGCTCTATTGCTAGGGTCCAAGTGGAGTTGTTCTTGACAATCTTGAAGCTGCTGTTGTAGAGTCAGAACTTTAGCAGAGATGTTCACATAATGCTCCATATGTAACTTTTTTAATTTCCCTTTTAAATTCTTTAGGTGCTGCACCAGTGAATACATGGCACACCCCTTAATACTATTCTTCCATTCAACACTAACAAGAGGCCCGAATTGCTTATCACCATTGACAATTTAAATATTTGAAGGAATAATTCCTAAGTTCATTATTCACAAGAGAGATGACCAATGGTGAGTGGTCGAAATCCCATTAGAGCTTTAGCTTTAGCATATGAATCAGGGAAAGCCACTAACCAAGAGGAATTAACCAATGCCCTATCCAACTTCACCCATTTTCTCTCCTCATGGTCATGATTGTTAGTCCAGGTGAAGCAACAACCCTGGGTTCTAATCTTATCCAGGCCAGCTCTAGCAATAGCTTCATTAAAATCATTCATAGCTGCAATATTAGGAGGTTCAGAGTTGATCCTTTCCTCCTCAGCAGACGCACACGATTAACATCACCAAGAAAGAACAAGGAGGAGGTACAACCGGCATTACTAACCAAAAATCCCATAGGGGCATTCTTTGTGCAGGGTGATTAAATCCATACACAAAGGTAGTTTCCAAGACATGAGTCCCTTGAGTGATCAAAAGATGAATCCATTGGCTACTAATATTTTGAACCTGAACATTGAGAGATGAATCCTTTCAAATAACCCAGATCCTGCCATTAAGATGAGATGTATAATTGTCCAAAACAAAGAATTGCTTAAACTTCCTCCTTTGTAGGGAGAGAGCATTTTTATTTCTAACTCTAGTTTCAACAATACCTAATATCTAAATGGTTTTTATTGAAAACAGTAATAACCTCTGATTGCTTTAAAAGCTTATTCATCCCCCTAATATTCCAAACCCCTATCTTCATGGAGAGTGAAGAGGGGGTGAATCTTATGCCTCACAAACCTCCTGTTCTGCACATGCAGTTCCTTTTGGGATACTAAGTTGTTGAACCACAATGCATTTTTTAACACTACCTGCAAAAATGGTTTCAGTCACTCCATTTTCAGCACTATCCAAGATACCAAACTGGTTTAATGAGACAGGAATTAGAGACTGAGACTGCTGCTCAGTCACCACCTGAATATTAAGGTCCAGCTCCTGACTAGTGGTGCAGAGCTATTAGGGCGGAGCCGGCCGGGCATGGAGTCACGACTCACCATGCTCCGATGGTCCAAGGAAGCCCTCTCACTAGTCAGCGGGGGCCGGGGACGAGGCCACCGTTGGAGTTGACAACCCCCACCCGAATCGATAGTCAAAGCCTTGCCACCAAGGGTATCATCTACCACTATCGAGGACAGTTTCACCGGTGTCCTCGGTCATCTTGACCATCTTTAGAAAAAGCAGGGGACATAAGCTGGCTTAGTCTTTTGTTTGAGTATTTGCAAACCCTATTTTCATGCCCAAGTTTCTTACAATGAGTACAATAGTAAGGTAACCATTCATACTCCACATCCTGAATAATTTGTCCTATAAAAGGAGAGGTAATGACAACATTATCAGGTAGTGGCTCAGAGAGATCAACTTCCACCATAACACGGGCAAATGAGAGCCTCTCCTTATAAATGGTAACAGGGTCAGCATAGAGAGGGGAACCAATTTTGCTAGCTATCTTGCTAAGAGCAGATGCTGACCAAAGATGAGGATCCAAATTATAAAAAAGTACCCAAACAGGCACCTTAGAGATAGTGTCCAGCTGAGTAGGGAAGGAAGGAGTCCATTGCTTAAGAAGAAGGGAATGCCCACTCAAACTCCACGCAGTACCCCGTAGGATAGTGTTCATGTCCTCCACTGTAGAAAACCTGAAATAGAACCACCCTTTCTTGAAGTAAAGAACAGATGGTTTAGAGACATGGTTCCAGTGCTTGGCGACAAAATCCTTGATCTGAATGATAGACGGTTTACTCCCAAGGAATTGGCCCACTAGCGTATTCTGCCAGAAGTCAAGTTCACTCTGAACATCGTCGACCTCAATAACAACCTCCCCAGATGGATTGGAGTCACGAATACTCCTCAATTCCATACCCACTGCAGATTTAGTAACTTTGTCAACCCACGTTAACCTTCTTAGAGACGGTTTCTGTCACAACTGTAGCAGTACCAGAAGATGGCGCCAGGTTTTCAGACTGGGCAGATTTAGTAACTTTGTCAACCCACGTGAACCTTCTTAGAGACGGTTTCTGTCACAACTGTAGTAGTACCAGAAGATGGCGCCAGGTTTCCAGACTGGGCACCATCAGTACTCAGATTCTCAGAAACAGTAGGCTATGCAGGAACAATTGTAACCGGAGTAGTTGTTGAGTTAACCCCATACCTGAGGTCTCAGAAACAAGAGGACTCTTCCCTCGTCCTATCGACCCAGGAGTAGTTTGTCGAGATTTACGCGTAGTAGCGGTTATCTAAAAGGCTGTAGTAATTAGATGATTAACGAGTTAGGGTTACCTATCGGGTAGTAGGCACAAGTTCCTCCCCCGGATCGGCCCCGTCGAGTGCGAAGCGATAATAACAATCTTTTAGGTCGTCCCATGGTCGGAGAAGAAGGGATTAGCCGGAGATCATCGGAATCGCCTGATAATCGCCTTTTTCCTAGAGAGAGACCCTCTCCTAACCAACCTATTATTATTATTATTATTATTTTTATATAAAAAAAATAAAATAAAAAAAATAAAAAAAATAATAAAATAATAATAATAATAATAATAATAATAATAATAATAATAATAATAATAATAATTATTATTATTAAAAGGAAAATAAAAATTTACATAAAAATTATTATTATTGTTATTATTATTGTTGTTGTTGTTGTTGTTGTTGTTGTTGTTGTTGTTGTTGTTGTTGTTGTTGTTGTTGTTGTTGTTGTTGTTGTTGTTGTTGTTGTTGTTGTTGTTTTTGTTGTTGTTGTTGTTGTTGTTGTTGTTGTTGTTGTTATTGTTGTTATTGTTGTTACTATTATTACTATTATTGTTATTGTTATTATTATTATTATTATTATTATTAAAGGATGCGCGCAGCTATCATTAATTAAAAAACAAAAGTTTACATGAAAATGGTGGGGAGCCGAGAAACAAGCTGGGCTCCCACACCCTTAGCAACAACAAAGCTAAGTGTAGTAAAAATGTAAGCGGCCACCCGAGCCCCCGCATCCTGAGATACCGAGAATTTTACGGATCCGGCAGCAAGGCAACAACATCGGAACCTAAGCGCCCAAGTGATGAGAAAGAGAAAGGAAGGAAACCATAACCCGCATGCATGCACAAATCTCCATACTTAGCACACTTACGCTGAGCAACATCAGCAACAACCCGGCCAGGCACAAAATTCGTCATCCCAATCTGAGTCAAAGGAGAAGACCCAGTCAAGTCGACGCACACATCACGCCCCCTGTTCCAAGAATAAAGCAGCAAATCCATGAGCAGAGAACCCCGTGCCCACAACCAAACCAACATCAACCTCCTTTCCCTGAAATACGGATCTATAGCAGATGTCGAAAAGAGTGTCACGGATGAGGTTATGCCGATGTTTAACGCCCACATACCGACAAGAAACAACGTGGTCCCCAAAAACATCATCAAAGAAACCCGAGAGCAAGCTGACAGGGCCTAGAGACCGTGAATAACGGAACACCCGTACGATACCCAAGCACACTGCACACGTCCTCCCGGATTCATAGTCCGGCCCAACCCCGAGATAGAACCGCACACAACCAATCGGGAGTGGGAACTCTCTGTGACCGCGCAAAGCAAGGCGGCGAGGGTGTCGAGAAAAACAGACTACGAGGCGGCGAAGAACCGTCATAAATAAATGTCCGCAATTTCTTCATAAGTTTGGGGCGGAACTTCACTAGGGTTGCCAAAGATACTGAGCTGAGTCGCGAGAAACCTCGCGCGGCATCACAAAAAGCGTACAACAATGAGCTATAATACCGAGGGTCCCGAGGAGCTTAGCTGCAAATCGGAAGACTGAAACGGATTAATCAAAGCATAATGTAAAACATCCCCTTGCATAGACACCAAGACCACCCGATGAAAAGGAAAGTAGCAGCGCGCCACCGCCAATCCCCAAAACCCGGGCGGCGCGGTGACGTCGTTCAGCCGGAACGAAGAGCAGCATCAAAAGGAAGATGGACGGACCCAAAAACACTAGGGGAGCAAGTACGAAGGAGAAATAGAGCTTAGAAATACCGATGCAAGCTCAAGTAGAAGCAACTCACATTGCGGGTCCTCAATCCTTGCAACCAAGTCCATAAGCTCAATGGTCTTAGTTACTCTCCTCGCCACAATCTCACCGCATAACCACGGCAAGTCCGACTGGTCCACCCAAACTATAACACCCCGCGGGGGCCGAGCAATAGAAGGGGGGAAAGCCCCAGGGAGCCGACTCCGAGGATCCTCAACAAGCTGAAAGACCTCCGTCTTGGAGACATTATGGTGTAGTCCAAAGCGGGGCCATCCGCCATAATCAAATCCAAGACCTTCACCACCTCGGGAAGTATCCCCACAATGGTGCCATCATCCAAGTACCATGCCCGCATAGTGAGGTCAAAAGTGTCCTGATTTTGTATACTAAGGGATGCAAAACCAAAGCGAAAAACAACGGACCCAAAGGATCACCTGTTTGGACTCCCCGACAAGACCACAAGCAATGCTCCCCATAAAAAAGACGGGCGGGGCGGAATAACAAAGCTCCACCCAACGGAAAGAACCGAACGCGTCGGCGGACTTCTGAAGCATGGTCGTACGATCAACAAGGTTGAAAGCATTCTCGAAATCAACCAAAGAACATGGAAAGTCCCACCTCCGCACCCCGAGCCTCAATGAGCCGATTCAAGGCATGTAAGATAGCCTCTCCTCCACCGGACACACCCACCCATCATAAAAGCACCGACCTTAGAGACAAGCCGTCTCCAGACAGTACAAACAACAATAGGACGGACCCCCACCAAGGTTTAACAAGCGGCGTGAGAAGGCGCGGCAATGTACTCTCCCAAGCAAGAGGCACCCCTCAAGAAAAAGATTAACCACCCTAGTAATAGAAGTGATCAACTCATCGAAATAGCCACAACGAGCCACTCAAACAATCCATAAGGTCTCTTGGGCACGAAACCATCCCTCCCACAAGATGTGCCACGAGAGAAACTCCGAATCATATCCAAAACCACGACTCGTAGGCAACCCGAGGAGGATGATGATCCCAGACAAAGGAGGCAATGAAGGGTGGGGTGAATGGATGCTTCTCACGAAGGCCACAAGAGTGGCATCGGGTAGGCGACCCCAGAGGAAGAAAGCACCAACAAAGCAGAGATAACGACCATCATAAATCTTCACTTCAGAGCATTGACGGAGGTTATGCTCGCAAATCAAGATCCTCCTCCACATTAAACAAAGAAGGACTCTCGTCAAAACACTCTGCAATGACTTCAAACCCCCGGTACCCCAAGCAAGGATATCCATGGCAATACTCTCCTCTTGGGCGCCGCGCGCCATAATAGCCGTCCTACACTCAACATTACTCAGGAGCGAAAGTCTTAACCGGACACGGTAAAACAAGCAACCGAATCCAGCGGGAGAGATCACTAGGGGAGAGTATTATTATTATTATTATTATTATTATTATTATTATTATTATTATTATTATTATTATTATTATTATTATTATTATTATTATTATTATTATTATTATTATGATTATTATTATTATTATTATTATTATTATTATTATTATTATTATTATTATTATTATTATTATTATTATTATTATTATTATTATTATTATTATTATTATTATTATTATTATTATTATTATTATTATTATTATTATTATTATTATTATTATTATTATTATTATTATTATTATTATTATTATTATTATTATTATTATTATTATTATTATTATTATTATTATTATTATTATTATTATTATTATTATTATTATTATTATTATTATTATTATTATTATTATTATTATTATTATTATTATTATTATTATTATTATTATTATTATTATTATTATTATTATTATTATTATTATTATTATTATTATTATTATTATTATTATTATTATTATTATTATTATTATTATTATTATTATTATTATTATTATTATTATTATTATTATTATTATTATTATTATTATTATTATTATTATTATTATTATTATTATTATTATTATTATTATTATTATTATTATTATTATTATTATTATTATTATTATTATTATTATTATTATTATTATTATTATTATTATTATTATTATTATTATTATTATTATTATTATTATTATTATTATTATTATTATTATTATTATTATTATTATTATTATTATTATTATTATTATTATTATTATTATTATTATTATTATTATTATTATTATTATTATTATTATTATTATTATTATTATTATTATTATTATTATTATTATTATTATTATTATAAGATGCGCGCAACTTTCATTAAAATAAAAATAAAGGTTTACATGAAATTGGTGGGGAGCCGAAGACAACTGGCTCCACACCGCTTAGCAATAGCGAAGCTAAGTCTAGTAAAAATGTAAGCGGTTACCGAGCCCCCGCGTCCCGAGATACGGAGAATTTCTAGATCCCCTAAAGCGAGCAAGGCAACAAAGATCGGAACCTCCTCCCAAGAGAAGAGAAAGAGAAAGGTAGGATACCGCAACCCGCCACGCGCACAAATCCCCATACTTAGCACACTTTGTTGAAAGAAGATCGAACAACCCGCCCGCACAAAATCACCCCACCCGATCGAGTCAAGTGAAGAACCCCGCTCGTCGGTCGACGCACACATCACGCCCCCGTCCCAAGAATAAAGCAATAAATCCGCGGGACGAGCGAGCCACCATGCCCATCAACCAAACCGATATCAACCTCCTTCCCGCAGAATACCGCATCTATAGCAGATGTCGAAAAGAGTGTCCTGACAAGGTTATGCCGATGTTTAACGCCCACGATACCCGATACAAGAAACAGCGTGGTCCCAAAAAAACATCCTCGGCAAAAAAACCCAGAGCAAGCGGGAGGGGCCCGGATACTGGTGAATAACGGAACACCCGAGGCGATACCCCGAAAGACACTCACGGTAAGTCCTCCCGTTCACGATCGCCCCAACCCTGAGATAGGAGGCCGCACGTAACGAATCGGTGAGAACCTGCTTTGAGACCGCCATAAAGCAGGGCGCGGTGTCAAAAGAAAAGCGACTCTACGAGGCAACAACAACCGTCGTGAAATAAATATCCGCGATTTCTTCATAAGTTTGGGGCGGACAATTTCACTAGGGTGACCTAATATATCGAACACGTAATCGCGGTAAACACTGCTGGCATCATCAAAAGTGGGGGGGCGGCTACAACACGGAAGGGCCGAGGCTTAGCTGCAAACCCGGCCCAGATTCTATGCGGGGCGCAATAAAAGCATAAAATAAAAACATCTCCGCCGCATAGACACCTAGTCCACCAAGATGAAAAGGGAATGTAGCAAAGGCGCCAGCCGATCCCAAAACCACGGCCCCCGACGCGGTGACAATACTTTCCAAGCTAGAGCAGAGCGGCATCAAAAGGAAGATGGGCAGACCCCAAAACACCAGGGGAGCAAGTACGAAGGGGAAGTAGAGCTTAGAAATACCGATCATAAGCTCGAAGAAGAAGCAACTCGCATTATGCGGGTCCTCGATCCTCGCAACCAAGTCCATTAGCTCAATGGTCTTAGTTACTCTCGTCGCCACAATCTCATCTAAAAAGCGGAGACAAATGTGACAGTCCTCCCCGTCTTTTGTAACACCACGCAATGGCCGAGAAATAGAAGTGGGGAAAACCCCAGGAAGCCGGCTCCGTGGGTCCTCAACAGGCCAAAAGACCTCCGTCTTGGAGACATTAAGGTGTAAACCAAAACGAGGGCCATCCAACCTAATCAAGTCCAAAACCTTCCCCACCTTCAAAGTATCACCCACAATGGTGCCATCATCTAAGTACCATGCCTGCAAAGTAAGGTCAAAAGTATCCCGGATCTTGCAAACCAAGGGATGCAAAACCAACGCAAAAAGCAAAGGCCCCAACGGATCACCTGCCCGAACACCCCGACAAGACCCACAAGCGGTGCTCCCCATAAAAAGGCGGGCTGGCTGGAATAACAAAACTCCACCCATCGGAGAGAGTCGGCAACGACGGCGGACCTCTGAGCATGGTCGAACGTCAACAAGGTTGAACGTGCGAAATCAACCCGGCATAGATAGCCCCACCGAGCCCCAGAGCCTTAATGAGGTCCAGGCATGCAAGATAGCCTCTCCTCCACCGGACACACCCACCCCGAACCGAAGCCCATCAAAATAAGAAGATAAAGACGGGCCAACCATAGAAGCACCAACCTTAGAGACAAGCCGTCCAGGACCGTACCAACAAAGAATAGGGCTAACTCCACCACCCGGTTTAACGAGTGGTGAGAGGGGCGCGGCAATGTACTCACCCGCAGGAAGAGGACACGGCCCTCAAGAAAAAGATTAACCACCCTAGTAATAGAAGCGATCAAATCATCGTAGATAGCCACAAAGAATACTCAAACAAATCCATAAGGTCTTGGGCACGAAACCATCCCTCCCACAGAAGTACCACGAGGAAGCTCCGAATCATATCCAAGACCACCGAAGAGGCAACCAAAGGATGATGATCCCGTAGAGGGAGGCAATGAAGGAGGCGGGGCGACATGATGCTTCTCACGCAAGGCCACGAGAGTGGCATCGGAGTAGGGGGCCCCCAGAGGAAGAAAGCACCCGTACAACAATGAAGATATAATGGCCATC
Source organism: Silene latifolia (assembly GCF_048544455.1). Lineage (NCBI taxonomy): Eukaryota > Viridiplantae > Streptophyta > Magnoliopsida > Caryophyllales > Caryophyllaceae > Silene > Silene latifolia. Next base: position 11,339 of record NW_027413440.1, on the reverse strand, counting down.
GAAACCTTCCGCGGCATCGAGAGGTTAAGCTCACTCAAACCAGATCCTCATCTGAAAAATGAAGAAGGACCCTCATTCAAGCACTCCTATAACAACCGCAAACCCCCCGGAGTGTCCCCAAGCAAGTACAAATGACAATACTCTCTCCTCGATGGTGACGCGAATAGCGGAGGCACCGACACTCGCGATTACTCCGAGAACGAAAGTCCAGAGCAAACAAAGTGGTAGAACAAGCAAACGAACCCAGCGGGAGAGATCATAGGGGGCATCAGACACCGCATCCAAGGCCCCTTTCAAAGCCCGGGCAAACCCAAGACGGCACTTAGGAGGAATAAATTTCACGGTGCGAAGGCCTAAAGACAAAGAAACGATCCAAATAAGATATAGACCACTTTGACGCAGCTCTACACTATCATCTAGAAGAAACCGAAGTAGAAGGAGCCAAAGGTCTCGGAATACCATGAATATGGAAGGTGTAGATGCCACCAACACACCCCGGATGCTCCACAACATCACCCCGACTATGCCGACATCTTGCTCTAACAAAGACGTGGTCATAAAACACACCCCACACAAAGGCGAGCCCCATCCGTCTCAAAGAACTCTCGGCATTGGAATAAATGTCAAACTATCGGTAAGACGCGTATGGTCAACGCGACGGTCATGGCGACAATGTCGGACTGAAATGCTACGCCTATTTTGCCTTTGTAAGGCCCTTACCATAACCATCCCGACACCCATGAAGACCGGAAAGGACAATGGTATCAAGACAAGCTCGGGCATGAAGGAAGAAAACCTCACACCCTACCCGCACAAAACCGATATAGCCACCAATTCAACCACCCGAACGAAAACCACCACACTCGGCAACCGCACAAGCGGCTGAGGCAAGACACCACTCCCGGCAAGGTGATCACCAACACACCACCCACTCCTACGATGATCAACAACCACCCCAAGCAACCCCAAACCCCACGACACTATCACCCCGCAACACCCACCACAAACCACAACCACCACAAGGTAAACGTAGCTTGGCGGCCAGACACGACCGAGCGAGCAAATAGAGCAACCACGAAAAAAGAAAAAACGGAACCTAATGCGAAAAAGACCAAAACGAAACACAAAAACTCACCGAGCGCAAGCATGGGCGGGGGCGTCCACCACAATGAACTATGGCCGTGACTGAGTCCCATGGCCAAAGGGTGGTGGCACCGTAAGTCAACCACCGCAGTGTGCAGATGGAAACCACGAAGACGACGCAACCCACGCCAGAAAAACCCTAGACGCAAAACAACCACAAACCACCAAAAAGGCTCCCAGGCCACGTGCGTGAGGTCTAATGGCCAGGGAGAATTGTGGGTGATATTTAACGGTGGCCGACGTCGGGAAAACATGCAAATGTATGCCCTAAATGGCCGTCACACTAAACCACACAAACCAAAAACCGCAAAACCCACCACGACGAACCCTCGACCAACGGCGTGATGGGACCGTGAAGAGAAGACGGTGGTGGCAAAGTGGGAGACGGCGGCTGCAGGTGCGGTGATGTGATGACAGCAGAGTTGCAGGGCAGTCGCAAATCGCCAAATCGCCTCTCTATCTCTCCTCACCAAATTATTATTATTATTATTATTATTATTATTATTATTATTATTATTATTATTATTATTATTATTATTATTATTATTATTATTATTATTATTATTATTATTATTATTATTATTATTATTATTATTATTATTATTATTATTATTATTATTATTATTATTATTATTATTATTATTATTATTATTATTATTATTATTATTATTATTATTATTATTATTATTATTAATATTATTATATAATTATTAAATACGGAGTATTACAATCTTCCCCTTAAAATAAACTTCGTTCCCCGGTCTCACCTCACTCTTCCCTTTCCGTCTATTCCGTCAATTCTCATGTGTACTCTCTTCCCAAAGTTCGGTGTTCCATTCTCACTACTTCCTCTCAATTTTCACTATTTCTTCACATTTCGTACTTCCCTTTTCCTAAACTTCCGAATTGTTACATTCACTCCCCCTAAAAGAGAACTTCGCCCCGAAGTTCAACCATGAACTTCAAAATACTGTCTCATACACTCCTTACCAAATTCCACAAATGACCATGTTCCAGGTTCAACACTCTCTCCTACTTATTGCAAATCCATAAATGAATCACACATAGTTCTAATGCCATGATATAGCCCTACTCTACGAGCCTACCAAACGTCAAGGTACAAGGTTCAGCCCACGGTTCGAAACCCTAATCCCATAACAACACCCAACTCAATTGGTTTTAAGTCTACGCGTCAATCTAGGGTATAACTCGATTATTACTACACACACATATATATATATCACGTCTAATATCATACATGCACCTATCTGCAAATCAATCATAAGCATGCAGACTCTATGAAACAACCGAATGATGTAACATCACTCGTCATATGACTAAACTATGCCCAATATTCCCATATTTCGGATACCATGCCATGTATATACCGCATCAAATCCGCCACATGATTACACATGTGTTTTCAACATTCATTCTGATCTATTACAAACATTTCCGCTTATATGGAAAACCATATACACAATCATGCAAATGACCACTATGCAACACATAACTTGTATTTTTCATCTTACTTTTACGCAACGAAATAGAATCACGTCGATTAATATACATCAAACAAGGTTATCATCATTTCTATCATTAATCAACTCGTATCGGGTCAACTATTTCCATTACTTGCAAAATTCTTCACCATATGGTCAAACATAAACAATTCACACATATCACACATGTAAGGTCAATCGTGGTCATCCAACACAAGTCAACGACTATAAATCGAGAAATAAGGGTATATGCTCAATATTTGGTCAAATATCAACAAAACAAGGGTCAAAGTAGTCCACTCTTGGCCGAGTGTAGGAGGCCACTGCCGAGTAGGAGACCACTTAAGTCCGAGTGCATGGTGCACTCCTGGCCGAGTGTCACCCGAGCAATGTTTTCATTCTCAACTCGTTTTCAAACTTCCTATTTCATCACATACACTACGCCAAATAATAGGTGCAACAACGGTTAGATAAGGTGATATACTGTTGTAATACAAAACACCTTAACCGTTATTACATCGACCGTTATTGTTTTGTGACCACGGTTGTTAAAAAGGCAGAGCCGTTATGAAATGTAAATAACGGGTTCAAATAACCGTAATACAATATTACGAACGGTTCAAAAACCGTTGTCTATAATATTGAAACCGTGGTAGTATTAGTTTGGATGATGCTCTATGGAAACCGATGATAACGGTTTTACTGAAACATATCCGTTGTAAAATAGTAAATATGACAACGGTTTATTCTTATTAAACCGTTTTAAATGTCATGAATTCGACAACGGTTTATGCTTATTAAAACGCTATATTATGGATGAGTATGTCAACGGGTTTCTATTTAAATGCAACCGTTTTAATAGATTTATTGACCACCGCTTTTATTTTTAACCGTAATCGAACTTATAAATATTTTAAAAAATTGTTTTAGCAGGTTCAAAGAATCGCTGAAATGCTAATTTTTGCAATAGAAGGTTCTACGAAAATGCTACCTCGCAAAATAGCATTTCAAAGAAATGCGCATCGTAAAAATTTCAATCCCGCAACATCGTAATATTATACATTGATCTATTCAACCTAGCATCAAAATATTATAAATAGGGTAACCAAAACTAATTACACATGGCTCTAAATACACACATACACAATGAGCAGACTATTGACCATCCGCTAATGAAAGAAAATAAGTGGCACACTTATTTCTCATGTCGGCGATGTCTTCCTTCTAATAGGTTGGGTCTTTGTTGTTGATTGAAGGTGGGAACTACAAATCAAAATATAATTAATCAAAATAGACAGAATAAGTGTTACACAGAATTAAACTGAAGTTACGTTTGAAATAGTTATTAAAACACACTAACCGTGATTCTATGTTGATATACTTTCTATGATAATCTCCTACATGGACCGACAATGAAAAAGGCGCATTGTTTGTCGTCTGGTTGTAGAGGAGATTATTATATAAATCACATACAAATAAGCTAAATTAGATCAACCTCTCGCATAAACATAAATTAAATGATAGGAGTAATTATTAGGAATACACTTACTTTTACCGTGACAAAAGTTGGACTTGATGCTCCAATTGCTCAAAACACACTAATTCATAAATATATACAGGAAATTATAATTAGCATTTGGCTCAGTAATATTGATGGGACATTAAAAGGAGCCTAGTCTGGAAAGGTCATATAATAACAAATGACATTATAATGTAAGGTTGTAAACTTACTTAGTTATCATCTTTACAAATTTCTTAGTGGGACTATGTTAAGAGTCAATCCAAAGACATTATGCTTTTTGTCACATTGATTGCCGTTAGCAATTCTTGACAATGCTTGCTATGAAATATTGAAAATTGAACTGTTAGTTCATATACATGCATGTAAGCGTGTTAATAATTTAGTAGAATCCTGATTCATTATAATAAAGTACTATACATACCGATTCTCATTGTATGTTTTGGGCGTCCTCAACCGTTCAGCAATTTTATTGATGTGGTCTTTGGATGTGTATCCATGCAGCTTTTGAGAGAACAATTCAGGTGACATGAACCCGTAGTCATGAGAAACATAGTTCCCCTCAAATGATGTGTGTACATGTTACTACCTATTAAATCAAATGGAAACGAAGAACGTTATTTTCATTGATGATTTAAATAAACATCACTATTCATAAAACCAAATGCCAAGTTCATTAAAAAACTTACTTCATCCAAATTACAATGTGCATAGCATCTAACTCGTCAAGGTCGAGAAACTGACACAATGATTCCCCATCCATAAGAACAGTTGTAGCTTCGCCCATAACATCCTCTCCGATCTCAATAGTGAGTACTTCCCCGACAGCTAGCTTCCTTTCAGCCAGCTGGTGCAAAGCTACGAACGTTGGAGTATTCAATTTTTGCTTATAATCATCAATGTGATATCTAGGTTTAAGAGGAACACCAGCGTTGTGTGCAGCAAAAGTAGATGGCTTATATCGTAAGTCGTCTGATTTAACCTCGGTCTACAATTTAGAAAAAAAATATATACATTACACGAGACGTCATATATAATTTAAATAACCAAAAAAAAGGGGAAATACTCACAATCTATTTTTCAAATTATTACTACCTCTTGAATTTTGGGTGGAGAGGAAGTCAAATAAGTGACTTTGGGTGTTGACGTAGTAGTCCTAATTTCAACCATAATGGCTTCATGTAACTTCTGCATATGTAAAAATTGAAATACTTACTATATGTTAGATAAGGTTACCCTAATAAATTTAAAGGCGTTCATTATATAAAATGAGTTCGCTTTAGCATAACTACCGCGGAGATGTCGCCACTAATGAATGCTTCAGGCCATTGCACAATAGAACCCACGACATCTTGCAAAAGCCAATTTTCACTACGTGGTACTATTAGAGTACCATACTTCTCCGTATATAACTCGATCACTTCCACTTCCCTCCATTCCTCACGGAGGGCAATGCCTTGATTGCCTTCAACCTCAACTTCTTGATTCTGGTCGCAATAGAACGCTACTCCTCTAGAAACAAAGAAGTGCCGATGCTCACCTGTAGAGGCTTTGTAGTAAAGAACATAAGGCTTCTTGCAAACGACCTTCACATTTTTAATTAATTAGTATATATACATGCACTACTTTAATTAATAAATTTAATTAATTAGTATATATACAACAATTATAAACTAGTCGTAGTAGCTAATACCTCATCAAAAGCCGGATTTGGAGATGATAAGAACGTGTCTTCGGCTCCCACCTCCACCTCCTTCTCCCCTGCCTTCATGGCTTCCTCTTCATCTACCCTATCTTGATCCTTTGCCATGTCTTTCTCACTTCGCATGCCCGCTTTTTCTTTCTTCTCCCCTGCTTCCTTTATGACTTGCCGAACCATAAGTCATAACCATCTCTTCTTCAAATGACTTATCCCCCGTTTCCACCATTCTGAGTATCAACCTGGTCATTGTTTGTAGCTGTGTAGTAGAAATGAATATGATTAAAATAAGTAGTATAATTTTATACTGTATGCTGAATAAAATACAGTATTTATATACCCTATCATCACCACTCATTGTCCTTCGACTATTTTTCCCAAAATACTTTGTGATACCAACATGCGTCGATACCCCTCTCACACGACCTGGATGCTCTGCTTTGGCGATTTCCCCGGCAAGAATGTCATCACGTCCTTCAGGCTTCCATTTTCCTTCCTGTACCTCCTTCTCACAGATCCTCTACATACACATAAAACCATTATGCAACTAAATTTTATTTAAACTCACAATTATATAACCGACCACCAGTGGTAGGAGTGACATATTTATTCAAACTTACAATTTTCTCTTTGATGACCTTATCATATGGAATTTCTAACTTTCCATTCTTAGGAGTGTGACCGGCCACCCAAGCGTCGTGACGATTGACAGTTCCAAGCTTCTTCTTAATCAATCTATAACCATCTCTAGAGCCAGGAAAGACGCTCTCTTTCTTTGAAATGTTCTCTAGGTTCTTCTTACTCATAGTCTTCATAAAATGAATTGTATTGAGTATCGTAAGCATATTTCATTACTTATTAAGTGATTACTAATAAAGTAATCCCAATGAGTCGCAGATAAATTATCTTAAACTTGTCAGACTGCCTATAAGCAATAAAGTTATACCAATCTTGCTGGCTGACATACCGATACTTCTTCGTTGGTGATTTCTTGTTTATCTCCCCAGTCTTCTTGTTGAACAAGTGGTTCCGAGCAACATTTAACTCCCATGCTCTGAAGGAATCCCCTATCTTTTCTTTTAGGTAACCATTATGTTCTTGGGGGACAGTGTAAGCTGCCTGCATATTTGGTTAGTTTCGGCTAATAGCACATATCGAATACTAAGATAATTTCATCTCACTGCATTTATTATAGTATATACATACCTTTATTCTCCCCCATAGCTTTTCCTCATAGTCTTTACTCAACTGATCGATCTGTGATAAACCGAGAGGCACATACTCTCTTACACAACAACCAATCCAACTCGCGAATTTTGAAGCAAAGATACCATCCGCACCCAAGCAATTTATCCCATTGAAGTTTATTAGGTATCCCTTTCTCTATTGCTTCTAGGGAAACCCTATGGCTCCTTCGCCCAGTATCCGATTCCAAATTGTTCTCATCACCCGGGTGTTCTTCGTTTGACCTTTTTCCATCATTTCTTTTCCGCTTTTCACCCATATCTAAACCAGAAATGAACAAACTACTAACTTTAAGCATTAATTCGACATAGCAGGAGTACCGTCTCAAATAAGTTATCACATAGTATACCTAAAAATATAGGTTTGTTTAACACTCAATATACTTAAAATAATATGTGTTGTTTAACCCACAATAAACCTAAGATAATTAGGGGATAATATCACAACTAAAAAAGAAAATAAAGACATTAAGTTAATGAGATGAAGGAGTAGGGTTTATTATTACTTCTTCAAAGAGGAGAAGCAGGCCCCGGTATGGCGATGACGGAGGGGACGACAGAGGAAATGGGGATGGCGACGACGACTGCAAAGACGACGGCGATGGAGAATAGTAGTGGTTCTAGGGAAACTCACTGTTCGAGGGTTTTAAGTGAGCGAGGAGAAGGTTTGCATATGTGTTGGTTGAAGAATTATTTAATTGAAACTAATAAACACGGGTTAAGTGAAACCGTATTCTGTATTTTGCAATATGACCACGGGTGACTATAAACCCGTAATTGTTTTCATTATATTACATCAGTTGGAACCTAACCGTTGTCATTTATCTTTCATTGTGTCAAGTTTTTCCCACAAAAAAAAGCATCTTCCATATTTGGTAATCCTTATTAAGTTAGTACAAACTTCTTTCCTCAATTAAGCAACTGGGATAGCAAGTGGGGAAAATGGAAATTCAAGACTAAATTATACACAACCCAATGTAATTAGTGCATATATTAAAAACTTCTTTCCTCAATTAGTTTCCTAAATACAACCCAATGAGCAATTAATAAACATACATTAATCAAATGACCCAAAATACACTACGTCATGGACAGTATCTCTTCCCATTAATGATGGTGTAGGAGTCTATTTCAACTCTGGTCTTTTCCTCCAAATCCGACATCACTTTCGATGACCTAAACCACCATTGACGCCAATCTTTTGTTGCTTCACTCACGGTAGATACATACCAATCGCATCTGGGTAATATATACCCAACCATCAAATCCTCGGAAGAACCAACTTCGAAAGCTGATGAATTCTCATCTGTACCTTCAAGAATTATATGTTTAGGAGGAACTTAATGAAATGGAAAGGACATTGTTCCTTTAACCTTTCTCGTAACGCATCCATTTTCTTTTCGCTTTCAATATAGCTCGGTTAACGTCGCAATTCCCTTAATCTTTTATTTGCCGCTTCTTCTGACAGCTTACGATCCCTCTGCACCTATGGACTCACAATATTTGTACCTTGGTTAACGACCATAATTTTGGAACAAAATTAAAATTATAGAATCACCCACCAATAATGCAGTGTTGATTCAAACCCACCAATAATGCAACGTTGATTGTCCGTGCATTGGTCAAATCAAGAATAATGAGAAATATTAGGCACGGCTTAAAAAATACCGTATGGTCAAACAATTAATTATTTTTTAATATATTGAGTCGTATGGTGATATCTTACATTTATTTATTTTTTTAATATATTGAGTCGTATGGTCAAACAATTAATAAACGGTGCACGTTGAAGTTAGAACGTCACGATTGACAACGGTTGTAGGTGAACCGTTATTAATGAACAAATTTTCAACGGTTGCAGTTGTAGGTTAACCGTTGTTAATGAACCAATTGACAACGGTTGCAGGTGAACCGTTGTTGATGAACCAATTGACAACGGTTGCAGGTGAACCGTTGTGGATGAGTATTATGTAGCAGCAATCTAGATCTTGATTACTGACTGATCTATGGAGTTCAAAAAATGGAAGCAAATCAAACAAGCATAACTCAACACTTTCAAAATGATAATTTCATTTAATTTTAAACCAAATACATTACAAAGATTTATCGAAATCAAAGGATGTACAATAAGCAGGAACAACCCCGATAAGCGTAAAAAGCGCTTCTCAACTCGCCACCAATTACGCCACTCCGCATATCGCTAACTTCCGGGTCATTTGCTTCATATTTCGCAATAACAGATTGAATATATGCATGGACACGACTTGCATGTGGAGATAAGGTTGGAAGAGTACAACTCAACATATCTATGGCTGCAGCCAAGTTGCGAGTAATAGGCCGACGAGGGTATGAAGATGATGATGATGAGGCTTGGTTGACAAGCCGGACAGCTTCACGCCTCTTAATCCAATAATTCGGTTGATGTTCAAGGGATGCTTTGATTAATTGGTGTTGATCGGCGAGAAGCCCGGCGAGAACCTTCCCATCATCTGCAATAGTTTGTGTAAGCCATTCTTCGTTGTTGATAAAATTAGGGTTCAATGCCATGTTGTTTCAAATTTGTGTAATGAGGATGAAATATTGTGTAAAGGATGCTTTAACATTTATAGTCACATTTATAATTTTTTTCAAAACCGTTGGTAATTAATTTAATGTAAAAGTTGACTTATTAACAAATATTTTAAACTACGTAACTTGCAATAAATAATTAGAAAATAAAATACACTACCACGTATATATTCAAGAATAACACATACATAACAAGAAATTAAAAGACGCGCGGTTTTAACAACATTAATTAGAATAATAATAATAATTAATCAACTTAATCATCTTGTAATTCCCCTGCGATTGAGATAAATATTGGGAATTCAATATGTGGATTATTAGGAGACACTTGTTCTGCCTCCCATGAACGAGGCACAGTGTCAATATAGTGCCGATATGTTCTTAATAGATTAATGTCACAATCGGTTGCAATCCATAAATATTGCGCTTGTAACACATCATCCGTATAATAATTTTTTCTTCCCAGCATCATGATCCTCGTATCTTGCCTGGAGTTTTTTTGCTTGACGAAAAGATTCCAGCTTCTTCCCAAAACCTTTGGTACCATCGTTTAGTACAAAAAATAAATACCTAAAACAACTAACAGAAGCTAATGGAAGTAGGGTCGATCTCCACAGGGAGGCGATCACTATCTACTCGTTAATTGATCCTACGATCACAATTTGGGGGTTTGAGTAATTTAACTAAACTAATAAAAGTAAGGGTCGAGAGAAGATAAAGAGAAGTATGCTAGGAATTTGGTTCACCATGGCAATTAATTAACTTAGTCATAAATAGCTCAGACGATCTAATGTGAGAAGGGTAAGGGAAATGTCCTTCCGGTCCGCTATCCATCCTAGATTACAACTAACTTAACTTCCGTCCTCATTAGGGTAGTCTACTGTTCATAGCAGGCCTGTTCATTCCAATCTTCCGATCTAGGATTGAATTTAACCAATTTAACGGGTTTAAATTTTTGCACTCGACTAAACGATTACAATTATTTTGTTAATGAGACAGTTATCATAATCTAATCATCTGACCTATTCACAACATCTTCACCTCACTACCATGGCTCCCCTAATCCTAGCATTAGAGAGATTAGCTAAGCATAATAACTAATGAAACAGTAGAGAAAGATAAAGTAATAACAAGCATAGTAAAGAGATGAAAGGAAGAGAAACAATACTAGGATAAAAGGGAAGAAGGAATTACAAAAGTTCAGATCCAAGAAGGAGAGAAAAGCAGCGTTCCAGAGTATCCAGTTTTCAAAAGGGAGAAAAGAAGAGAAAGAAAGGAGAGAGATTAAACCTAATGACGTCTTTCCTATTTATAGGAAAGATAATTATTAAACCTAAGATACATAACAAGACACAAAAAATCTTGCGTCAGATAGAAAAGTACTCGATCGAGGACTTTAGAACTCTTGTCTCAGAATTGGTGACGCACACTTGTCTCAGACAAGTGGGAGATTGTTGGAGTATGTGTCCTCGACAATAATGCGATCACATGTTTAAATCTCATGATAAGAATGCGTGAGGAAAAGTAATATTTTATTATCAACTGATCCAAATTAATCGGTAATGGTTGGCTGACTAGAGTTTGACATTACTGTGATGTGATCGTGGTGATAAGTTGATCTCTTAAGGTCATACCTCTAGGGTAACACTCTTAATTGATTAATT
>NW_027413439.1:0-45129 GCF_048544455.1 Silene latifolia | reverse complement strand
GAGATTTGAAACGCCTAACTTGGATAAGAGCTCATCAAGGAAGTACGTCCTAGTGCCTTTGTGAAAATATCAGCGAGTTGAGCTTTTGTATGAACGTATTTGGTAGTAATGACCCCTTTTTGTATCTCATCCCTTATAAAATGACAATCAACTTCAAATGCTGCTTCGTATGCTCATGAAAGACTCAAGTTACGGCAATGCAAACATTGATCGTCACAATGTAGTTCAATGGATGGTCGTGATATACCGAGAGAAGCAAGTGCACTTTGAGCCATTTTTAGTTCCCACGCTAGATGTGCTATGGCTCGACATACTCTCGCCACCGAGACTTATACCGTTGTTTTTTTTTGGTTTTCCATGATATAGGTGAGGAACCAAGAAACACAAATGCGCCGTAATGGAGCGTGCCTACTTGTGGGACAACTGGCATAGCTCGGCGTCACAGTAGGCGTGGAGACGGAGATCACAGTTGGACTGAAGTAGGATGCCTTGGCCCGGGGAATTCTTTAGATATTTAACGACTTGAAGAGCTGCATTCCAATGATCTGTGGTTGGAGCGTGCATGAATTGAGCTAATATATGGACGGAGGAGAGGTTCCGGTCGAGTAACAGACAAGTATACCAGGTACCCACTGCAACGACGGTAGGCTGTGGGTCGCGTAGAGATCAGCGGTGGATAAAGCCAGGCGATGGTTTGCTCCTACGGGCATAGGTGCAGGCTTGGACCTGGCAAGCCGGGCTTCAAGGATGTCAAGGGCATATTTTCTTTGAGACACGAATATTCCTGTTTTGTTGCGGAGCACTGAGGCCTAGGGAAATATTTGAGTACGCCTAAACCTTCATGTGGAAGCACTGAGCTCAGATAATCTTTTAAATTGTGTAATCATGCCTATTGCTGTCATTTATTGCATATGATCATCCGCATATACCGTAACGTGAACCTCGCTGTTGTAGTGATAATGGAGAAGAGGAGTGATCATATGGGCATTAATGAAACCATAGGTAAGAAGAGCGGAAGCAAGTTTAGTACACAACAAATGGCGGAGCCTGTCCGCACTTACAGAGATTTGCGAGGCTGCACCCGCCATCGTTTGAAGAATGGAATCTAGGAGGTGGTTTCATGCATACCTCATTTAGGTCGTGGAGAAAGGCATTGTAAACATCCATTTGATGTAAACTCCAATTCTCGGGCGCTTAAAGCAAGTAAGGTGCGAACTGGACGTAGCTTAACGGTGAGCAAATGTTTCATTGTAGTCCACCTTCGACTTGGCGATTTCCTATGACAACAAGTCGCGGCTTTATATCGCTCAACGACATCCGCATTATACTTATTTCATACCCATTCGAACCGATCGCTTTCTGATGGGAGGTAATGGCTTTAGAGTCCATGTATTATTTTTTTCGAAAAGCCTCAGATTTCAAGACGCATAGCTGCTCATCTCGGGACCTTTCGCATTGCTTCTTTAAAAACAACTAGCTCTTTTGATTGCTAGTCACGGCCGATAGAAAAATTTTATGAGTAGGAGAAAACTTAGTACAATTAATGTAATGAGAAATAGGAAATTTGGTAATCAAGACGATGATGGAGCATTGAGAAAGTGAGACGAGGCTAGTAGATCGGTTGAACGAAGTCTTTAAGATTAGAGTTCTGAATTTTAAACGGTCCACACCCATCTCAAGAGGAGCCTCTTTGTATGGTTTGTCTCGACTGAAGTGAGGTGCGGTTATCAGGTTCATCGTGGCTATCGGTGTACCATTGCCTTCCGATGTATTGTGTGGAGATTTGTTTGATTTGGTGAAGTGACGGGTGACGAGGTCGACTGCCTGGCCAGGCCTGACAGCGCTTGGAGGGTGACGTAGCGGGATTTGTTTGATGTAGGTTAAGGAGAACTAGTTGGTCAATAGGTGTTAAATTGTCACGTAAAAACGATGTTGGAGTCTCATCATTGTCATGGATATTAAGAGTTTTATATGGAAAAATCGTTTTCCAACAAAAACCACATCACGAGACTCGAAATAGGACCCGTTATCTAAAGTCATAAACGCGCCATCCTTTTTTTCCAAAGGGTATCCAACAAAATGCATTTTTAAACCCGAGAGGCAAATTTGTCTCGAGCGATTAAACTTTTTTATGTGAATGTTACTTTCTCATCCAAAAATACAGATATTTTCCATGCAAGAGGTTTATTAAAAAGCATTTCATACGGTGTTTTTCCTTGAAGGAGAGGTGTCGAGTGCGATTTATTAAATGAACGGCAAAGCTAAGACACATTCTCCCCAAAAAATATGATAAACTAGCTTGAAATAAGAGGGCACGGGCGACATTTAAAATGTGTCGATGTTTACGTTAAAACCCGACCATTTTGTTGAGGTGTGTCAACATTAGAAGTTTGGAAAATAACCCCATTTGTATTGAAAAATTGTATAAGAGATTTAAATTCGCTACCATTATCACTTAGCAAAATTTTTTATCTTTTTATGAAATTGACGTTCACCATGGCGAAAAATTTAATAAAGTTTGTTGGACGGCACTTTTATGACGTAGTAAATATACCCCATGGACCGAGAAAAATCAAGCCGACGATTGTTAAAAATATTGAGACCCACACGAGCCATTTTTAGTCTCGACCCATAAGTCACAATGTATCAAATCAAAATAGAGTCGACTTTATTCGAAAGCTTAAAGAAAAAATGTTCACGCCGTTTGTTTAAGCTCGAAGACAAAATATCACAAGTTTTAATCGCGGAAAACGAATTAGAACGCGAGTGTTTAGAAATAAAAGGTAAATAACTTGAGATATTTGAGGATGGATGCCTGACCGGTGCCATAATTCAACGGAATCACCGAACCGCGCACATGCTCTAGCGTTTAAGTCTCGAACTCCCGTCAAATAGTATAGCCCCTCACGTTGCTCACCCGCTCCAATCACCGTCTTGAAGAAGCGGTCTGTATAAGACAAAGTTTGTGGGAAAATTGAATAGAGGCGTATTATCTAACAGGAGGCTAGAAACGCGGATATTAAAATGACAATGTAGATTAGCGGCATATAAAACATTTTTGAGGACCAGCCGAGATGACAACCGTATGTCACCTGATTGCGTTGCGGTAGTAATGTCACCATTTGGTAATCCTCTCACAACGGTGGATTGTATGAACATTAAAAAAATGGGATAAACAACCTGACATATGATGGGAAGCTCCCGTGTCAATAATCCAAGAAGACAAAGGAATAGAAGCAATGTTACGGAAGACGATCGGATGATTCGGCTTTGTGTTGCTGCTTATAGACGGGTTAACTCAGCAAGCTCCGTCGGGTTAAGAGTATTAAGATCGACATTGTCCAGTTTAGATAGTGTGGATGAAGATGTAGCAGCATGAGTATTGGGTGCAACCTGACCAGTCGCCATATGTGCGCGTGATGGAGCGCCAGTAGATGTATGCTTATTGCGATCAGAATGAGTTCGGCCCACGCGAATCCGGGACAAAGTAGCATTGCCACAGATCAGTATCATTGGGACTGATAAAAATATCGGTCTCGGATAATGATTACCCCACCGATTCGGGAAATTTTCGAGTAACATGATAACAAAATTGAAGTGAATGCCCTGACTTTTTACACGCAATGCAATAACATTTTGATGTATGATTAGACAGTTCATTATATGAACCATGAGTCTTATTTTCACGTCCACCCCCTGATGTACAGGAATTATTATGGGTATGGGTCGCGAAAGCCAATTTATCGGGTTTGGTTTCGGTATTAATTTGAGACAGATTACGGACTCCTTCTTCCTGTACAAGACGATTATAAATAAGGTCTAAATTGGGAAGAGGATTAGTACCGAGAACTTGAGGGAGCATTATTATAGCGATCATCAAGGCCAATTAAGAAATTCCTAACCCGTTTCTTGTCTCTCTGAGCATCCATATTAGCGACCCAATCACACGGACAAGCAGAGCACGAGCAGGATCGAGACCATTCGTCATAATTTTTTCCGTTGAAAGCAACTTGTGTGATATTGCCTCGGGATTTTCAAATATGAACAAGATTATAAGAAGGAATGTTTTTCGATTCGAAAGACTTATCATCAGTGTTCGTCATGATGATTGAGAAACGAACAGAGAGAACGATATGAAGAATTTTTTTTTTTTTTTTTTTTTTTTAGAGAATGATAAAGCCTGATACTGATACCATAATAGGAGATTGAGATATGGAGAATATGAGTAATTGTATACAATTCAACTTGTGCCTTACAATACATGTTTACTAGCTATATATACTTGAGCATAATATCGACAATGACGGAAAGAATAATACAACAGTCACAATATCTACAAATATGGAAGGGGAAGATTATAGCCTTGATTGTGAGGATTTAGCCAACGGCTAGTCTTGAAGGGCAACGGCTAATGGGTGTGTCAATAGATCCCAGGCTTCCCCATCATACAAACCCCAAACAATTTGTGTCCTTGACACCTAGCTGGTCAGTTTATTCTCCGCTTTACAGTAAAAGTCCAATTGATATTCTATAGAATACCCACCCATTTAATTAAATGATGAATATCAAACATCATCAGATCGAACTTAGGTCAATCAGACAGTTAGAGCTTTGTACTATTTAAAATTAACTTTTGTGTTTGCCTTTTTCTGGTTCTTTTATGTCGATTTCATTGCAGAAATTGGTGTGCTATATTGGAAATTGAATGCCAAAGACTATGAAAACGACCCGGAGTTGAACAAGATTACAGAAGAGAGGGCTATAACTACACAGTAAGTTTCCCTCAAATTTTGATAATGGTTTAAAAAATAGCTCAACCATTTTTCGTTTATGGTTGGTTATCCTCAAGATCAGTGCTCTTTGTAGACACGTAGTGTCAGTGGTCGACTAATTAGGGTTAGAAAGAGCCATCTTGCTGTTTCATCACAGTTAGAGAATAGACTGAATGCAGATTGTGCCAAAGATATTTCTCAATTGACGCTGAATGAATGAATGAATACCCATGCCAAATCTTCTTACGATTGCGTGCCCATCTTTATAGTGTGGTTTGAACGTAAGACTTATTTCATGTTCACAAAATGATATGTAGTACCTTTCCCATTAATGAATTAGTCAGGAGAAAGGTTTTGACAAAATGATATGCAGCTTATCGTACATACTCGATCATTACAATATAAGTAGCTACCACTCCTAGCAGTGGCTTAGTATAAGGCATTTCTCTTTTGGTAATATTAAACATAGTTTTAGTGTGTCAACTTCAAAATTTGATTGCGCTTTTTCTGAACATAATTTCAGACAACATTACTCGGCGTAGCATAGCACTTGCCTAAAGGAATTTTTTATGACCACCAGTGTGCTTTTTTTTTAATCTGGTTACCAATGATATTGTTCAGGATGTGCTGGATTTGTGCCCAGAAAAGGTGGAAAATTATGAGCAGAAGCTGAAGAATTTTTACACAGAACACATACATGCAGACGAAGAGATACGTTACTGCTTAGATGGAAGTGGTTACTTTGATGTGCGAGACAATGCTGACCGTTGGGTCCGTGTTTGGGTGAAAGAAGGCGATCTGATTATACTCCCAGCTGGAATTTACCACCGTTTCACACTCGACACCACTAATTATGTCAAGGTAACTATAATTCATGGTAATCTCACATTCCATTATATGTGCAATTAAGCATGTATTGTGCATGAACAACCTTCGGCATCAAAATCTCAATTATATGGCCTTATGTGATTTTGGTGGTCAATCAAACTCAATTTTGACCGATGTTTTCTTATAGTATAAGACTAGCTGCAACTTTTCTAAATGCTACTGTATATATAAAAAGTGTTTTCTAAAATTGAATGTGACCAAGTTTACAGTGTGTATTTGAACATATACTCCTCCGCTCGATTATTTGTTTACCTTTGTTTTTGCAACAAAAAAGAGAGGGGAGGGGAACATTTGTAGTGCTTGTTAATAGATGATTAGCGGACAATAATGGATGCGAAAGATCAAATAACCCTAGAAACATTCCTAATATAGAAAGGTAAAAATGGAATGAGACACCCAAAATTGATGTAGGTAAACAAATGACTAGGACGGAGGGAGTATGTGAAGAAATTATTTTTCAAAGACATTGGTTGATCATCATATCGAATGGGACAATACTAATATTATGGATGTAAATATGGGATTCATTCTTGATTGCCAAATTGGACTGGTCTTCGTGGCCGTATCTGGCTGTTGTGTCTTTAACAGGGCTGATATTACCTCAGAATGCAATCGCGATAACTCTCAAAACATACGGTGGTTACGATGTGCAGCGGTCTGATTACATACTTTTTTTACTGCCAACTCGCTAAGGATGCAAATCAAAAAGACTAGCGATTTGATAACTGATTCAGATGTATTTATAACAAGAGTGTATTATTGTGTGACAGTTGATGCGACTGTTCAAGGAGAACCCAGTGTGACACCGTTGCAATCGGCCACAGGAAGAGCATCCGGCAAGGAAGGAGTATGTCAAGAGTTTGGTACAGTGGGGAATGGCTGTTGAGGCTCATTAGTCTTACACTCAATTTGCTCATCTGAAACTGTCTGGAAAATTACTCTTATGGTTACTCTGCAATAAAATATTGAAACATGGTCATAGACGTACTTTTAAATTACTAGCTATAAAGCTGGTTTTCATACTACCCTACTTGAAAATATAATCTGTATTAGAGGCTTCTATAGTTTTCTAAGTTGGTTTTAATGAGTATTTATTCTATATATAATACGGAAGTCATTATTTTGTTTGCATAATTTTGGTTTTGATTAAATAATCTAAATATGGACTATATTTGTAAGTACATACCTACATTCATATAACTCAATTGCATTATAACACGATAAGCTAATACAAATTTAGGTTAACATAACAACCCATATCTAATACGGAGTATGGTAATATCTTGTGTTTAGATTCTGACGTTTTAAAGAACGAACAATGCGGAACCTTGCGAGATTGTAATCTTACAGCTTGAGGCACTAGGAAGTTCTAATGAAGTTTCCACTGTTTCGGACAACCCTTCCTCAGCCCGCCAGAAGGAGGAGACATAAAGGGTGTGTACATGCTATAGCTTAATCAATTTTAATGTTCTATTTATATAATTCCAGCTTTGGACGACTTACCTCAATGTAAATGTTCTTCCAAAGACAATTTTTTTTTTTTGGCAGCTTCCAAAGACAATTAAAGGGTGGGTACATGCTATAGCTGAGGAAGAAGATCTTCCCAAAAACACGCAGCTACATAACGATTGGAGATCTTTGCTTTCATAATACAACTCATCATTGAATTCAACTTCAAGGTATTCCAAATTAGATACTACAATGGTGATACTGATTCTTATATCTCGAATCTTCAGTATCTTAAGAGTAGAACTGTGTAATGTTACTCTATCAAACGGGCCACAACAGTTATCGATAATAAGTTCCCTTAGGACAGGAGCAACACCTAGTAGGCTAGTAGGGAACTCAAAAGGCTCGCCATCAGATCACCACTAATGTTGTCTCCACTCAGTCGCAGTTTCTCCAATTTAGGTTGATGTAACATGGAACTGACTTTGAACCCATGCAAAAAATTAGAATCTATAGTGTCCACATTCAGTTGTAAAGTGATAAGATGCTTACTTATACACCATTTAGCAAAAACATTAGAGGTAAGTAACTCTTGACCTCTTTGATGCACATAAATAGGATTATACACATTCACTTTTATATGAGGATGGTATAATCAAAGTAAAAACAAATCAACCTTATGTATTTTTCTCATATTCAAAGCTTATATTTTTATCGTGAAATGAATGAAATCGAATACTAACTAATAAGGCATATTCTTTTAAATAATTCTTTCTATTACAAAAAGTTCTCATATTCTATACACCGAATCGGTATAATCCATGAATTGTCTGATGCATCTTATAAACAAAAACATTAGAGGTAACATTGTGTGGCCCGAGGCCTTGGTCAATATAGTGTTTTTTTCATTTTTTTTTAAAGTTTTGTCGGGCCAAGCTAGACTAGGCCGAAAATTTTGGGCATTGGTCCGGCCTGGACTGGACGGCACACGAGCTGGTGGCTGAAAACACCGGTCCACAGACGCGGGCTGGGTTGGGCTTCCCCACATCATTTAACAGCTTTACATGTAAGTGTGTAACCATATAACTAGCTTTGTGACCCGTGAGATTCAGGTTTATCTGTTTAGTTTTATTATTTTTATCGTACTGTTTATATTTGTCTGAGCAATTAGTTGATCCATTTAAAAAATATAGTCTTGTAATACATAAAAGTTAGTTGGTTAATGCCTTATTTCTTTGACAATTTTGGTTTATTTTCAAAACTATATATTGTATTTTTGTTGTTATTTTGATTAATATACTAAAAACATGTGGTTTTAAACAAAAATTACCTTTCAATGAGTCCAATAATTCATGACACCATGTAAAAAAAATTGAATGCTTAAGGTTGCTTTTTGATTAGATTGTATAGATTTTGTACTAAATTTTCTATGTAAAAGTTTGAACATCGCTTTGTCTTCCCAACAAATAAAGTTAGTAAAGTAAAGACAGAAAAAGGCAAATTAATTCATAATGTTGAATTATTTCTCTCTTTTTTTTTCCTTCTTTTTCTGAGAATAATAAATCTCCCAATGTAAGGAGCTTAAAACATCTTTGTATAGAATTATAAGGTTTTTTATCTTCTCAATATTTTAATTGTCATAAATCATATAGTAGCATAGTTATGAACTTTAATAAATGTTAGTCTTACTATATCATCTATACCAATTTGTCAAAAATTCTAAATTTTATATTTTTGCATAAATGATAAAATGAGTTAAATAATAGCCTACTACAAATCTCATTGTAATCTCTTATGTGTTATAAGACATATGCATTAGATAATATGACAAGTATGCATAAATATTAGATAATAATTTATATTTAGCCATTATCTATGTCAATAGAATTTTTTTGTCCAACTTGTTAATAAGATTGAGGTCCTCGCAACTCCAATTTAATTCTATGAGAGTTATTTTTCATAGGAAAAATGATGAATGAAAAGAAAACGCATACCAAAATAAAACATACATTTGAAAGTTTTTGAAATACTAAATTTTATTTATGAACCTAAAAACAATTAGTCATTCATATTCATGTAGTCAATTTTGTAGTTAGTTTATAACATAGTATTGAGTGGAATGGAGGGAATATTTGTTTAAGCACTTCTAGTATTTCTCTTCTTTAAATAGTCTTCTTTCTCCAATGAACTATCCCTAAAAAAATCCACTGAGTGATTAATAAACAAAATGGTGGAATTTGATTTATGTAATATTAACCTTATCGTTATTAATTTAAGTTTTCGCTTAAATAATGTAAGAAATAAGATATTGAATCATAAAAATGTAAGTATATTTACCTATGAATAGCACAATTCCACAAATGTTGATAGCCCCTAAATGAGAACAAAATAACATATATGTGAAGGTTAAAAATGTGAAGATTACTTCATAACTAATGGAACTTAAAAATAAATAAATAAATTATTAATTTAAAACCTTAGTACACTTACCTTGATGTTGATACAATGATAAGAAAGATTATTGACACATATATATAATTCTTTTGGCGATGGGGGTAAAAAAATATTCGCTTGAATTTCGGCTCACAAATGTTGTCTTCCATCAAACATTTATAGCGAAATGAAGATGTGTTTTATGACTTTTGTTTATTTTTTATTATTACCAAATTTAATATATACATAAATATATATAAATGTTTTATGACTTTTGACCATTCATATTCATTATTAGCAAATTTAATATAGACATAAATATAGAGTAATGAGAATTGAAATATAAAAGGTTTACCTTTTTTTTTTTTTTTACAAAATCCACATTGCACGAGAATTGTTTAGGGAGTTATCTTATGAACTAAAAAATGGTAGATATTTTGTCTTCCCTTTTATTTATAAATCATATTTATAGATTTACATATGTATTCAATTTAATGAAATTGAGCAAGTTTATTGCAATAATATTTAAGGAGTTGCACATATAAATAATTTAAAATTAGGGTGATGTAATTTTTTATTTTTCGTTTAACCAATTGTACTTTTAAAAATTAAAATGTCAATGCTTAATGTTAAGTATGTTATTATTTGCCCTTAATATTTATAAATTCTTTATTATTTCATAAACGGCGTAAAATTAGAATTATGTGATATATATTTGTTACTTAAAATACTCTAAGAATAAACGTAGAAATTTAAAATTTAGTATGAATTTTGATTTTTAATTGTTTTTAAATTTATCTAGAAGTTAAAAGGCCAAACTTTAATATTTTTTATGCTAATTTATTTTTTATGTAAATATTTTTTAATGTGTGTATCGTTTTAAATGGATCATTATACGAACATGAATTACCTTCTTAATTAAACACGTCATACTACATAGAGGATTGGTGACGTGGAATTTTGGTAATGCAAGGTGGCATTTAGTAATGCGAGGTGGCATTGTCTATGTGGCTTTTAAAGTTTACCCTTTAATAATAATTTTATAGATAACACTCTACATGATGGAGTTCAGATTATATATTTCACAAGATGACCGAGTTGAGATCGTTTATCTCAAAGGAAGTAAAGATTATTGATCTTACTTTTTTGCTTCAAAAGAGAAAAAAAGTTTTCCTTGAAAATATAGTCTATCGAAATACAATTTTGAAATATCTTACTCATCGCTATACATTGTTGACAATTATAACCATTTCATTTCGCCCTCTCGCCTTTCTTCTCTAATTTCTCTCTAATGTATTTTGTCTAATTAAACACACCCAAACTATTCTAATTTCACAAAATCTTAAATTCAACAACCATAATCGACACCGGTGTGAAGAGCGGTGAGGTTGCACTGATTTGCCTTGAGGTGGCTTAGGGTTGAGGGTAGCACTATATGTAGAACGTTACGTTCTACAGAATTTACACATTTTCTGTGTACTATATTTACACTGCGTAGTTGTTTACAACAACAAAAAAAAGATATAATAGTTCAATAACAAACAACATAAAAAGTGCACACTGCGAAATTTGGGGCACTATCTATCAAATTGGGTAATAATACCAAAATTCACTTAATTAATCAATTAATTGAAATAATAAGCATGAAAAAAGTTTAGATTGCGAAATTTCTAGAACATTAGTTGTTGTCCCGCGCCCTATCGGGCGTAGGACCTCAATTTGAAAACCGTTTGGATAAACACATACGTAAGCATCACAATTGAAATGGATATTGTTTGGTTTATGGATGTACTGTGATAACCATACTTGTTACGATGTATATGGTACGATGGAGCGTTTTCCGCTTGCTTACTTTTGGGCGTGCAGTTTGTGTTAATGAACTATTAACGAAAGGCAAGGTTAGAAGGTGACTACTAATACGATTTTGATCGGCACAACATGGGTCGATTTTTAAACCCAAATTCTAGTGCGTGGCACAACCATCATAGGTAGCCTAAAATCATTCAGTTCGAAGACTATACAACTGGATGTACAATGAGCATTGTACATCAAGGTTATTTTTGTCTTTTTCAAATATTTTTGAAAAAAAAAGTAACGTAATTCAATTTTCAATCTAATCCCCATTCTCTCTCTAACTGTTTCCATATTTTTCTAACTTCTCTAATTCTCTTCATCTTCCTCCATTATTCAGTTAAAGAATCATCTTCTTCCATTATTATAATTAATTGACTATGCGGAACTGAGCATCATCAATTTTTTTAATCAAAATTTCTAATGCGTGAAAATAGTTGAAACTCGTATTATTTTTTACATTAGCTCGTTTTCTTATCTGAATATATCGTATTCTTATGTGCTCGTATTTTAAAGCTCATGATCATCATTTTAAGCTCGTATTCTTTTTACATTAGCTCGTATTCTTATGTGCTCGTATTTTTAAGCTCGTGATCCTTTTAAGCTCGAGTTCGTTTTACTTTAGCTCGTATTCTTATCTTAATAGCTCGTATTCTTATGTGCTCGTTTTTTAAGTCCGTGATCCTTTTAAGCTCGTATTATTTTTATATTAGCTCGTATTTTTATCTTAATAGCTTGTATTCTTAGGTACTCGTATTTTTTAGTTCGTATTCTTTTAATAATAGTTCGTATGATTGGTGTAGAAATTTACCTCAAAGTATTGTTAGATGCATTTTTCCTTCCTGATGATGATATAAATTGCTCCTCGTTCACGAAGTATTGTTAGATGCGTTTTTCCTCTTGATGATGATGTAAATTGCTTCCTTTTCACCATTTTAGAATCAAAATTATGGAGAAGAGATATTTGTCGACTGTTGTTTAAGAGAAATTTAGAGAAGGGAAAGAAGATGATTTGTTGACTGAAGAGAAATCAGAATTAGAGAAAAAAGAGATGCTTAGAATTTATTTTTATTTTTATTGGGCTTAGATAGATATATATAATATATGAGCCTGTTGTACAATGCTATTGTACAACAGGATGTAGGATCCTATTTGTGAAAATCATTGGTAATAACTACAAATTACAATATGATCCATTTTCCGAGACATAACCCAAAATATGTAAGGAACTTAGCATCATTATTACAAATGTCGTAGACAGATATAGCGTAAATCAGCATTGGCAAAGATCTATGTGTCTGAAAGATATACAATTTGACTATATATAAACATGATCGTTAAAATTGATGATATGGGCATTAATATCTTCGAACAAATTTATCTTATGTAATTATCGCGTTTATCTTGGTCAATGGGCAAACATTGTAGTTGATATATCTGACTGACAACTTTTTATGTTTGTTTTCACTAATTGTCGCGTTTCGAGTTCGAACCAATCTTGAACAAGAATTTGTTCAAACAAGGCAACACATTGC
Organism: Silene latifolia; assembly: GCF_048544455.1. Lineage (NCBI taxonomy): Eukaryota > Viridiplantae > Streptophyta > Magnoliopsida > Caryophyllales > Caryophyllaceae > Silene > Silene latifolia. The sequence goes on along the minus strand of NW_027413439.1, from coordinate 32,201 downwards.
AATTTAAAGTTATACGTTTCGAATTTGTGATTAATAAAGGTATTGCGTTTTCGGCATTTAAAGGAAAAATACAATTACATAACACATTGAGGATGCGTGGGAAAAAATAAAGATTGTATTGCTCGACCTTTAAAGAATAAATTTCAGATACACAATACAAACTCTAAGGTACAAATTCAAAACGAAATGACATATAGTTAACCAACAAAAACCAATGTTAAACATAGAGACAAGGTACGCATTTGACCACTTTGAAATACGAGCTCATTTGCATATTTTTGTTGGGAAATCCCCTTAAGCACTTCTAGGACGGGACCGTTTGCGCGCCCCACGAGCCACCGTTCCCGTTTATCCATACCAAGGGCGCCCATACCAAGGTCGCGACCTGCAAAATATATATCAATACAAGTACAAGTATTTGAAAATTGAGATGATCTAAGTTACCAATTCAAGTGCACAAGTGAAATACATAATCTATATGGTATTATTATGTTCTTTTGGTGTTGCTAATATTCATATCATGAAAATTTGTGTCAATTTGGCTAAAGAATTGACACATTTATATGCCAGGCTTTTGTGTCTACCTTAAACTGCAAATCCTTAAGTCATGGTTCCACGATAACATAAAGCGCCTTATTACCCAGCCTTATAACTTGTGAATGACCACAAGATAATGAGTAATTAGACAATCCATCATATTTTTTTTAAATAGAAAATTAGAGGTTAGCACACAACCTTTGGCCAGATATACCCAAACCCTAAATTTTGATTTCTGACTCTATACAAAACCGTCTTAAACTGCTATAGGCACATCCAAGGCGACAAATTTCGTCACTGAGCCCCGAAAAGAAAAATCATTTGAGATCTCATCCTCGCAGTTGAGATTTGCTGTATTCCAAAAATACGTTGAGCAGCTACGAATCGCAAACGTCCCTGACAATCCTACCACGTGATTCTGTATTGTGTTCATCAAAAGAGAACTCTAAGCTATGCACTTGTAATGTGGCCATGTCATATACTCCTAATACCGTGCCTATAGGAAACTCCTAAAAGTGATAGATTTTCTAGAGATTTACGAGCATAACATGCATTTAAACAATGAAGTTACCGAAATAACACTACACATATACAACACTTATACTGTATTATAAAGAAATAATAATGTCCGGAGCCTGCACTTCAATTTTCACAGAGCCTGCACTACAATTTTCTCGAAAAGGGACGAAATATTAACAAATAAGGAGTTAGTTACCTGAGTCGATATGATTTGAGAAAAACGAGACTTATGTTCAACAACTTTCATGTTCCCTATTAAGCAAATTCAAAAAGATTAAGAGCAAATTTACAAGAAATCTATATCTAACAATTCAGAGTTTAACACTACTATAATTTTCACATGAAGCCTCTAAGAAAATGTTTTTCCCAACTGAATAATTTTATATTCACAGTCTCGCCAATTGACAAATGATGCAAAAACTCAAACATAAGAGTATTGCAACAGCTCTCATGATATGCAATCACCTTCAAAGTAAACTCCCACTAAGACACTCAGTTAATGAAACAAATGCACATGGCAGAAAATTAAACTAAATTGCAGTTTGAATGCTAAGTCGCGATGCATGTCTGTCATCCCAAAATCTACCAGGATAATTCATGTGAAGAGGCTGACCTTACTAACCAGATACCCTAGGATATTCACCATAACACACGTGCATGACTTTGTGACTCCCGCGCCTTCACTAATTTAATGGGGTAGGGTTGATGGTGAATATTTACATATAATAAGACTAATAAGAACAAACCTTGGTTCGCCTCGTGTCAAAAGGAAAAGTCACCCGGATACATCTGTTATTCCCTGGCTACGGAAATGACGTATTTAAGAAGACGACCAGCGATACCCACATATGAAAAAACGATAGGATCAAGAGAAGCTGTGATTAGTCAACATGGAAAACGCAACCGAATCGCAAACTATAACCCTTACACCTAAAACGTCAACCAAACGACATAAACGACTCGCATATTTAAAAATATGCCTAGGAAATTGTAATACTACGGTTTTCTGTACTGTTGGGTACTCTATCGAGTAAGGCTTACTCTGTTGAGTAAGTGAGTTTTGGTTACGAAATAGTATATTGTCTGATGGGTACTCGATTGAGTAAGTGTCACTCGATCGAGTAGAGGGCACTCGATCGAGTAAGTCGGTTTTACGGGTTGTTTTGACGGGTTTTGTTAGCAATGCGAGAAAGATATATAAACTTAATCCGTCAGTTTTTTTCACTTTTTACCCTATTGTAACTTTCATAAAGATTAAAACAAAGTACAATGCTTCTCTCTTTCGCATTACTATCAAATCCCAAGGCTTGTGTCGTCGGATTTCTAAGTTCTTTACGCCGTTGAGACCGTCGCATTGTGGATAAGATTCTAATATGATTTTTATGTCGTTTCATTGCTTTTAGTTGAAACCCTAATTGCGTATTTTGGGGGTCTTGGGAGTATTGTGATTGTTAGATGGTAATTGTATGATTATGTGATTGATAGGGGTGATTTCGAGGAATGTTTCGATTAGCTAATTATGCCGATCTTGGTGATTGCTTTTCCAGATAGGGTTTCCCTACTCAGTTATTGGTTACATTGTATTAGATGTTTGATTGATTGTTGATGGTTGTTTAATGTTGTTGATCTATATCGGATTGAAATTGGTAATTGGTAATTGTTGTTGTATTGTTGGTTGGTTGTGTTTGTCCGTGATTCGCGAGGTGCGTCCTCGGCTGAGTGGAGTCACTTGCGGGAATGACTTCACGCCCTTGATTCGCCCTTTGTGGAACCCGTCACAAAGGGGATGTGCACGTTAAGGAACTTTGGTTTGCGCTCGGTATTGATGAGCGGGGCTTTGGTGGAAACGGTTGCGGTCCCTCACGGGTGGTGAGGATTACTAGTTGCGGCCAGATCGCGGCAGACTAGACCTTCGAGGCTAGTCGGTGATTGGAAATGTGACGGAGTTGGGTGAATGTATGTTTTGTTAATATTGCTTATTCTTATATTGTGTAATCGATGAATCGAGCCCGTTTAATTGTATTAAAAATCTGTGGTGATCCATTCGGGGATGGTGAGCGATTATTGAGCAGGTATGAGATGGTTTGCGCGAGGATAGCCGGGATGGTGGCTTGCAAATCACCACGTATCACTTAGAGTCTTCCACTGTGTTGTTGAACTTTACACTTATTTTAGTTGGTTTTGGTTTTTGGAACAACTGTATTTCATTTGACAGTTTAAATTTGGATATGTATCGTCTTAAAATTATTTAATAAAGTACGTTGTTTTATGGTCCTTTTGATATACATTGCCTCAGGTAACTGAGATGGTAGCACTTCCATGCATTAGGTGGTCTTGGTAAGGCACCTTGGTGTATAGGGATGTTACACAAATATTCTTAAAACATGAGCTTGTTGGGGTGAGCTCAAAGCATAGGTCTACAAATGAAAGTCGCAAATGGACCAAAACTAAAAATAGGTTGAAAAACAATCTCGAAACTGAATCTCACTAGTGTCAGTCTGAAGCTTGCGATCATAAATGTGATGCATGTAGCATTGCCTGAAACAGATCTACTTAGCTACTCCCACCATCACTATATCTCCAAAACTGACCTAGTGACGAATTTGATGGACATTTTGGAAAAAGACAGGGTTCTAACAACACAACAACAAAATCGTAACAAATTAAGCGTGTTAAAAGAGACGTAGGCAAATTTACTTCAATTCTCATGTCAAAGTAAAATCACTTGACAAAATGGACACCAATTAATAATTATAGCAATAGGAAGCAGCTTTGAAATCTAAGCTCGTTAGGGTGAGCTCGTCGCTTACGATCGTAGACTGCCAAATTTAAACTAAGGTTTAGAAATCAACCTCAATATCAGAGATCGTTACTGTGTGCTTGTAGCCGACGATTATAGATGCGTTGCCGTTACATTGGGTCAAACAATTCTGCTTCACAACTTTCATCATCGCCATGTCTCAAAACCTCACCCAGCAACTACGTGTTGAAGAACAATCTAGTAGAAGCAAGGTTATAATTTTCTAAATAAACACAACAATAATACAACCTTTATGAAAGAGGTCAACATACCTCAAGAAGTCTGCTTCAACTTCCTTGACAATTCAAGCTGAATTGAAAAAAAATGAGAACAAGTAACAAAACCATTACAAAATTGTAATGACTTTAAAGAAGGGCATAATCCCTGAAGTAACTATTTACATAATCTGGAAAACAACTGATGACTAATATTATGGACACAACATCAATTTAGAGATACCAACTAGGTACTAAGCCACATTTCATACAGTAAAGCCTAGACATCACATACCCATGCTAACATTTAGCTACAAATGGCACATAAAAAAGCCCATAGAATACAAACTCAATCAAAAATCAAATACCCCATAACAATCTCAGCAACAGTTGCGCAACACAACGCTAAAATAATCTCATTTCCGTGACATTCAACCCGCTAATTGACTCTTCCCCATCAAACCGAACCAATATAAACCAATTTCTAATCCCACGACTCTTTTTTTCAACATCATAGGGTTTCTAACCATTATTAGCGAAAATTAGGTCAAATCTGGACGTGAGAAGTGTAACACCCCCATATCCAGAGGAGCCTTAACTAGGCCTTCCTTAGCATATAAGGGCGTTACCATCTCGGTTGCCCGAGGAAAGTAATTATCAAACGTCAATAAAAGAACTATTAAGTTATATTACAAGCGGCTTAAACAACAAACGATGTAAAAGGCACAACTCGTGGCTACTCGCTACTATAAGCAAATCTCGTGAAGACTCATCCCGCCTGACTCCATATCACCAACATCAACACCTGCTAAGACCGACTGCTCACCATAAGGGATCACGGCAGATACATAACAAACAAACAACCACACAAGATCAGTACTGAGACAAGATAAGACAATGGCAACTACAAACAACAATACAAACAACGATATTAGTCCCAACCGCAATCACAACAATCCAACCAAATCTGTCACTGACTGTCCACTGGACCAGCCCTGCCAGTGGGGGACCGCAGCCGTTCCCACCTAAGCCCCGCTCATCATACCGAGCGATAACCCTGTCCCATTAATGTGCACATCCCCTTCCGTGGCGGGTTCCACGAAGGGCGAAACTAGGGCGTGAAGCCACTCCCGCAAGTGACCCCACTCAGCCGAGAACGCATCTCGAGAACCATCAACAACGACCACAACCATCACGATACAATAATTATAGCAAACAACCAAACACAACACGGCCCACAATATCCGACACACTGAACCATCTACGGACAACTGAGTAGGCGAACCTACCTTTAAGCAACCGCAACCAATCCACGCCGACAGATAACATATCCAGCGACCAAGCAAAGCCTATAACCACCATACAAATATCTATTACTAACAAGCAAACCCTAACTAAAGAGACAAAGGCGCGGATGATGATTGTGACATACCTATTAGGGAAAACTCAGCAAGAGATCGCTACCCGACACCAGTGACGCCCTCCCAAGGTTCAAAGATCTTCAAAAAGGCTTCCATGGAGGTTTTGAGGTGAAGGGAAGGGAAAGGCGGCGATGAAGGATAGGAGGAAAGTGGCGGAAGTGATTTGCGGATTTAACAAAACGCGATATAAAACCCTCGGCCGAAAACCGGTGCTCGATCGAGTACCCAACCTACTCGATCGAGTGGCCCCCTACTCGATCGAGTACCCTAGCTACTCGATCGAGTAGGCCCTACTCTATCGAGTACCACTCTTAATACGCAGCTCAAACAGGTTTTGGCACACTTTCCTAAGACTACTTCCGCTCCCAAGGTCGGTCAACGATGGTCAAAGGGTCCCTTAAAAGGGCGGGTATTACAAGAAGATCACTTGAGCAAAACTACCCGCCTTTGAAATGCGAATGTGAGATCACCTGCATGACAAGCTCCATTTTTGGTCTCTTCTGAACATCTGGATAGACACATCTAAGAGCGACAACAAGTGTATATGAATATAAACCAGGTGAGGAGACTATAAGCAAACTAAAGAGAAATAGAAAAGGAAAGGATTAAACTGTAGTACCACAAATTTCTGGTCTCAGTGCACTCGGTCGAGTAAGCGGTACTCGGCCGAGTAAGTCGTCGAGTGCTTTTGACAGACTATTGTTTTGGGTGCACTTGGTCGAGTAGGAGGAACTCGGTCGAGTAGGGCGTACTGCTGGTCGAGTACTTTAGGTACTCGACCTAGTACCCGGTCTGACGGGTGTATTTCCGCGGTTTTGATCTAGAATGATTAAGGAGTATATATTTATCATTTCCGTCATCGTTAACATTCCATTATCATTTTTACAACCTAATACACTCCTTAATCACCTTAATCAACTATCAAGCAAGGATCTATCATTTCGGTGTTGATTTTCATAGTTCGCTTATCACTTGGTTGTAAGTGTCCTAGATTTCTACTCTTTTTGTGTTATGGCATTTGGCAATAAACTCTAATTGGGTTGGTTCTTGAGAATGATTAGTAATGATGATTATAGTTAGTAATTATTTGATTATTATTGTTAAGTGGAGATTTCGTAGAAGAACAATTCTAGCTTTGTTGTGTGATTGATTGCGGAATTTCGAATAAAGTAGAGTTTCCTACTCGGTCTTTGTACGGTTGATTTTATGTATTGTATGATTCTTTATGATTGTTATATTACTGTGGAGATTGGTTTTTATTGGTATTGTGGTATTGATTGTGAAGCCATTTTCGGGAGATGGACTTCACCGTCGTGTTCGCCCCTTGTGGCTCCGTCCACAAGGGGGATGTGCACATTAATGATTTGGGATCACTCGTTACGATGAGCGGGCCTTAGGTGGTAAGGTCTGCAGTCTTCCACTGGTAGTCTGGGTAACCTGTTGCGATGGGTTACCTGGCAGATCTTGGAGGTTGGATTTATACTGTTAAAGGATTGAGATTGTTGGTTATTGTTGTTATAAGAGCATGTTTTATGGTATAGTTGACTGACCCCTTTTCCGTTGTTACAAAATCTGCAGTGATTCATTGGAGGATGGTGAGAAGATATCTAGCACGTATTGATGTTTGAGCTTGTTGCGGGATTCGACAAGACATATGAGAGACTATTACACTTTAGCTTCCGCTGTTGTTTAGACTTTCACTTGTTTAGTTGAGTTGTACTTTATTTTGGTTTTGGAACTTGTAACCTTGTTAACCTTTAATTTATATTCATAAACGTTTCATTATGGTATCTTTGATATGTACTACCTCGGGCAACCAAGATGGTAGCACTTCCATTTACTAAGGTAGGCATTTGTAGGCACTTTGATAGATGGGGGTGTTACATAAACGGGCAGAGACAGGTAAAGAACCTGAAGTACAAAGAGGAAAAGGAGACACGTATCGTGTTTAGCGATATCTAGTTCTACCTCGGGTGTGGTTAGACCAGAAGCAAATTTATAAGCTAATGCCAGCGCGATGATCAACTTTACTCTCCCTGTGTGGTCTATGTGTGTTAACCTCGGTTCAACTACACTTTACGAGCCGATGTTCTTCCCATTTAAGGAGACTAAAGGCGAAAGATATTAATGTATACATCAGGGATCAAATTCAGTATTAGTATTATTTAGTAGTACAAAATAGTAGATTAAACACTAAGGAGAAATTGCTTACCACATACCCATAACATCGCAACTTAAGTTTGACCACAAATACTTGAGTAAACAAAATCCCGGAAAAGCAGTCGCTAAGAAGAGCACTCGCGTTACAAACCACTTAGCACCTTCAAATTCAAACCAAGAGAGCTCAAGTCAAAATAATAATCATCGAGAATAAGGCAAAACAAATTAAGACAATCAACAAGCAACCTGAAGATACCACAAGTAAGTAAATGTTCAGCCTGAAGACACTACAAGTAAAAACAAATGTAAACAAATTAAGACAACCTATTAGAAGAAGGTAAAACCTTTAAGCCTCCGCCAAAAACTGAAATATTAGCACCCTAAAATTCAAACTCAAGAGGTGCCTGCATATGCAAGAAGCCAGCCCGAGCACAGTCAATTAATCTGGAAGGAAACTAAAAGGCGTTTTAAAAACGAAGAGGAGTCGTTGATATCCAATAAGCGGTTACCCGGGAAGATGGGGAAAAAATGATGCTGAAGAATGCAAACGCATACATTCCGCCCGCAGGACTCTAACTAACGGCACGTGCAAGCCTCGTGAATATATATTTAGAGGATACTACCGAGGAAAAGAATAAAGACGACAAACGAAATAACAAAATAAAAAGGAAACACATAAATGCAAACAAATATGGTCAAAGTATGGTTGAAATATGTTGTGAAAACCAAAAAAAAAAAGCTTAAAGTTTGTGGTAGAGTAGAATGCATAAGAATTTGAGAATTCTCAAAGCAATTGAAACAATGAATTATCTAAAACGGATTAAACAAAGAGAAAAATGCACAAAGTCGTAAACTTGTGATATTGGAGAATGCAGATTCACTTGTGACCGAAGTTTAGTATGAACAATTGATGGGGAAAGAGGAAGTAAATACCAAAAGCAATAAGATGACAATTGCAAAAAAAATGCAAGAAATACTTTAATCATAACACCATATTCATTTTGGTAATTCAATACCAATTTTTTTGTGTTTTCAACTAGAGGGGAGCTTGTGTAAACCAGAACCCTTAACCCGCCATAACCAAAACCTGGATAAAGTTTGTTGTGTCACCGGCAGAATAAAACTGAGTCTCGTGTCTCTGATCAATTATATTCCGAACAAACAGAAAAAACCTAGCTAATCGGCTTAAGCTAATCACAATACGACCCGTGTTTATTTTAGGAGATATGGCCTTAGTATCAACAAAGGCATCGAGCCCTATTACAAAAAAAAAAAGCAACTTCGTGTACCTGACTACAAAAGGTTGCAAATTTACGTGCTAAATTAGGGCTTATCAAGAAGCACACCCATTCTTATCCAAGTGGGTATGTATAGAATGGTAGGAGAAACAAACATGATCTAGCTCTAGATACATTTATGTACTCTCTTCGTCTAAAAAATAACGCAACGACTAACATGTTATTCATCTAGCTCTGGAGCATACATAGATGAATAGCCGATGTTGGCTATTCAATACAAAGCGCATAACCAAAACTAACTAAACCCATTAAAGTGGAACCCTAACCAAGCCGTGAACTTAACATTGACGGCCGAACCAAAAGCTTCCCACACATATCACCAAAACAATAGAAAACACAGCTAAAGAAATTAACATACCAATTAAACATCTAGCACGAAAACCAAATCTCGCCACACCTATAATTTGGAACCCTTGACACAAAGAAGGATCGGTTTATCCAATTCTTAAAAGAGCAAACTATAACGGCGTATATGGGCTCATGAAAAACTTAAGGAGTACTAACAAACCCATCACTAAGACAACTACCAAACCATCAAATCTCAACAAAGGGCCAACAAATAGATCCCATTAAAATCCCAAAGAAAAACTCGGCCACAAATAATAAGCATTCCCCACATCATAAAGTAAAAGAAGCATTAAAGAAACACAAAATCCCAGATACCCCAATTCAATCTAAAAAAAAGAGACCCCAAACAAACACCAATGACTCGGTCAACCTGGAAAACAACAAAACTCACCATAACCAAAGTACGGATCCACTCCAATAAATCCCTATAATCACCAACTAACACCGCAATCATATTCACTAACACAAATGTACAATTTTAAAGGTAAAAAGCGTCAAACCAACCTTGGGTGGTGCACTTCACATCTGCATTGCCTAGCTCATTCTGAGCTTCTTCCTATAGTTTTTAAGCCGCAACATACAAAGAAGGAAGTCGAGAAACTTCCCGAGTCCGATGAAACACCTAAATATTAACCATAAATACTTTAATCATAACACAATATGCTATCCACGTTGTATATTTAGAAACCATGAGGTAGGTAATTAATGCAAAAAGAGAGAAAGTCAGATATTTAGAATATCACTACAAATCCTAAATAAGCTTGTGAGGCATAGGAAAAAAAACATATAAAACCTACAAAATCAAAGATCCATCACTAAAACTGGGCTGCCAAATATGTTATTCACAAACTTTCCCGAGTTCAAATTCACGCATAGTTATTTAAGTGCGTGATAAGGAACTAACGCCAACAATAGAGAACATAACATATTCAAACGTCCATTGATTTGGTCATGAACCCTCAATTAGCAAATTGTAATAAACCTTGCTCATGATGTATCACTTAACTCCACAAATCGAATAATATCTTCCAAAACACGTATCCAAATGGATCACGAATAGAATAAATTCATGACTCAGTATATTATAATATAGCAATATTACTTCAATGTCACAAAAGACTATCAACCTATCGGCTATAGCCAGTTAACATGTTAATGTGTTTATAAAATAAGGATGTTGTCCACGAATGAAAAGAATCATTCGCTAATTGCTCCAAAGCGAAACATTTTAATGGCTCATTTTGCTCTCCATCTAATACCAAAGCCAGTATGATATAATAAGGTTTTTTCTCTGTGAACCACAACGACATTACAATCTAAGGCAAGGGGATCTGAACCACACCATATTATTCATAATAACACCGCCTTAACTGCTAGATGAGTTAGAGTGACGAGGGAATGGGCGGATGAGGACTGAGGAGGATACTTGCGTAATGTTGTTAAAGTTGTCGCTGTGAGTGAGTAAGGCAGGAATGGACGATAAATGTGTATTCAGTTCGCTACCTCTTGAAAGAAATAAAAGTAATTCCAATCCCAGGAGCATCCCCATGACGCCATATCGAGGAGCTAAGAATCCATGGTTCTAAAGATCAACATAATAAACAATAATGAGGGTAAATGGTGATAAAGAATACGTATCTAATGAAACAAACAACAAGCTAAAAAAACCCCAACCCATGCTAACCTTCTAAAACAAATGAAAGCAATTCCAATACCAGGAGCATCTCCGAGGTGCCATACCAAGAAGCTAGGAAACCCTGGATCAAAAGGTCAATATAATAAACAATAATGAGGGTAAACGGTGACGACAATTACGTGTATAACCGAACAAACAACAAGCTAAATAAAACCACAACCCACGCTAACCTTTTACAAGAAATGAAAGCAATTCCAATCTCATGAGCACCCCTAAGGTGCCATACCGAGAGAGCTATGAATCTCTGGATTTAAACATCAACATAATAAACAACAATGACAACAAACGGTGACGAAAATACGTATTTAACCAAACAAACAACAAGCTAAATAAAACCACAACCCACGCTAACCTTTTAAAATAAATGAAAGCAATTACAACCCCAGGAGCATCCCAAGGTGCCATACTGAATAGCTAAAAAAATTTGCATTTAAATATCAACATAATAAACAACAATGACGACAAACGGTGACGGAAATACGTACTTAACCGAACAAACGACCAAGCTAAATAAAACCATAATGCACGCTAACCTTTTAAAATAAATGAAAGTAATTCCAATCCCAGGAGCATCCCAAGGTGCCATACCGAGTAGCTAAGAAAATCTGCATTTAAATATCAACATAATAAACAACAATGACGGAAACGGTGACGGCAATACGTACTCAACTGAACAAACGATCAAGCTAAGTAAAACCATAACCCACGCTAACCTTTTTAAAAATATGATGAAAGTGCAGCAGCGACCTCAGTCCCAGTATTAATACTGACAACTCAAGGCTTAGCAGCTAATATCGATAGATCTGAAAAACAACAATAAATAGGCTGGTAAATCGCAAAGATCTTAGGAGTTACAGGAAAATTCCCCCCTAATTAAATGGAAGACCAACCCTGTAGATATTTAGCGAAAAAGACAACATTAACCAAAACACAAAACTACCAACAACCCACTACGATCTCTCGAGGAATACAGCTAAATCGACCCTTCAACTCTTAGTAAACATAGCTAACAACAAAATTACTTAAAAACAACAATAAATAGCCTGTTTAATCGCTCACCTCTTAGGAGCTTGGGAGATTTAAGTGGATCATTCCCTAATTCAATGAGAGCCAAAACCTGTAGATATTCAGACATAAGACAACAATACTAATCAGAAAACAAGTGCAACAACAAACTATTAAGATCTATCCAAGAATTTCACATTTACAGACTCAGAAACCCCAAGCAAATAGAACTAACACCGGAAGCAGCGGGATTTCTTAGGAAAAAAACATAAACTAAACAAATCAACAAATTTAGCAATGAACAATGATACGTGCATTTTATATAGTCCTTTTAGCCTATTTTATGCACGTATTTCTATGCTTTTATCGTGGTTTTATGCTACGAAATGCCCCGAATATGCTACTTTGGGTTACTTTGTCTTAATTGCAGGAATGAATCCAAAAGTAGTGAAAACAAGCCTAAAACACGTCCCTACGCATGCATTTAGGAGATGAGTTGAGCCGGAGCTTGGAAAGTACTATTTTGAGATGCGCATTGGAGTAAGGAAGTTAGGCGAGCTAAGAGAGTGCTTCAATTTGCTAGTTCCTGCTTGTAAGAGCCATATCTCGAGTTCTACAACTGATATTCAGGTGATTCCAATTGGAGATGAAAGTTTGTCCTTTTAGCTTTCCAATGCCACCGGAATCACCCTATTTGACCAAATAACGAAGAAATGGCAGCCGTTCGAAGTTCAGTGCGCGGCGGAATTACGCGTGCCGAGAAGTGCTCGATCGAGAACTACTTCTATTCGATCGAGAGCCAATTTGCTCGATCGAGAGCTACCTATTCTTGATCGAGTGATTTAAGGGAAAGAAGTCCTCGATCGAGAGGAATTGTTCTCGATCGAGAGGAATGCTAAGGAATATCACTCGATCGAGAGCCTTAAGTGCTCGATCGAGTGGATTTTGCTACGGGCTGGGCTTTTTAGGTTAATTCCGTCATTAGGTTTAATAAACCTTATTTTCTTATAAATAAGGAGTCAGTTTGTCATTGTAAACTCTCTTCTCTTCTCTTCTTCTTTATCTCTCACACACTCTTTTCTCTTCTACTCTCTTTTTCTCTCTGGTTCGAATTCGCTGCTACTTTTGCTACTGTTACTTTAATTCCAGATTTATATCAGTAATTTCTTCTCTCCCTTTTTCCTTTTTATTTAATGTTTGTTTCTCTTCCTTTCTTTATTATGTATTTCCTTCACTTAATTATGAGTAGCTAAATCCCCCTAGTATGTTAGGATTAGGGAAGCCGTGGTAGCAATGCTTTAATTGTATTAAATAGATTAGCCCTGCGATAAGAATTGTATTAGGCAATTTAACTGTTATCCGGTCGAATGAATGCATGCAGGAGACCATAAATCTAGTTAACCCCGACCTAGATCGAAAGATTGGAAGGGAAGGCTTGCTTAATTACAATAGGGTATAGCAGTGAGGGCGAAAGTTAAGCTGTTTACGCTCTAGGGCGGTTTAAGGACCGAAAGGTGACGACCATAGCTCTTCTTATCAATAGTCTAATCGCCTTAGTATTCTCGATAATATAAGATCGATAGCTGCCGGTGGACCGAATCCTAGCATACTTCCTTTCTCTTATTGTTAATTTCTCTCATCTTTTTCCCTCGCTTTAGTCTCTAGTTAGTTAAATCAATTCAAAACCCCATCAGTGACATTAGATAGATAAATAGACAAATAGATAGTACACCGCCCCCCTGTGGAGATCGACCCTACTTACCGCTGACTTCTGTTAGTTGTACTTAGGTATTTTATTTTTGATACGAAACGACAGTATCAAATTTTGGCGCAGTTTCTGGGAGGCAATCTATTTATTTATTTGTTTAATTTTATCTGTTTTTAGCCTCGATTTTTCCCTTGAGGCCGTTTTAATCTTTTGTTTAGTGTTGTTTTGATAGGCCTTACAGTACTACCTAGACGATTAGGTGAAAGACAATCAAAGGGAAGGCTTGAGTACCTTTGACCCATCACCGATGTCCCGATATATGGAACATCCGGTGATCCGCTACGGAGATGTGGTTCTGTGAGCGCAAGCATTGTAGTTGTGCCGCCACATCCACCCTATCAATGGCCACCGCAACAAGATTCCCCTGATATACAAGAAGAAGACATTGCGGAGCTGAAATCCTTGATGGAGGCACTGGCATTCCAAGTGCAAGAATATGTCTCGCGATTTGATGAGCTCGAGTCCGTAGTTGCTCAATTAGCGGTGAGATGGAGAGAGAAGAGGTCGCGGAGCTGACATATTTAATGAGAATGCTTGTATCACAAATGAAAGAGAGTGATAGATATATGGACGCTCGAATCCCGAACTCGAGTCACAAATAGCTCGATTAGCGGTGAGATGCAAGAAGAAGAGGTTTACCTTGGTCTTTGAGAGCGGTTTTCTCCTGAGGAAACCATGTTGCCCAATGATGAGGATGACTTCTATGACTCGGACGACGAGTTCCTTTCATATTTCACCGCCCTTGCGTGAAGATTTCAGCTCTATGCGGGGAAGAATCACTCGATCGAGTGACTTATAATGGTCGATCGAGTGAATTTCCGTAAAAGTCCCTCGATCGAGTAATATCCCTTCTCGATCGAGTGACATGCAAGAGGATAGTTCTCGATCGAGTGATGTTGTTACTCGATCGAGTGAGATGCGGAGGAAGTTGGTCGATCGAGTGATTATTCTCGCTTTCGATCGATCGAAATGGCCATTGGGAGCTTTGGTTCGTCATTTTGGTTTGATTTGGATGACGAGTCCGACGATGATGAAGGTTACGGTAAACCTCCCCTATTCACAAATTTTTGTAGAGTCGGATACACTTGAATCTGCGATTTACGGGATGGATTCCACTGAGGAGGTTGATGAAGAAGCGATTGAGACGGTAATTGCTCCTAGCACTAAGAGGTAATAAACTCTTTTTTACCTATGATTCCGTGGTCAAGAGCAACCAATGCGAGGTAGTAAACGATAATTTTATTATTGTTTGTTCTAATAGTATTTTGCCTCGTTTGACTCGCTACTGCTTTTTCTTTCGAGCTATACCCCCTCATATGTGGGCGCACAAATTAACGATTTTTCACATAGTCCTTATCATTATAAAATTGTTAATCAATTGGAGCCCTATATTATCGTCAATGCTCCCGCTCCTATATTTTGTGGATAAATTTAGGAGCGCCCATAGGAAATTCGTTAGACTTAAATGTTTACATATCTTTATTTCCTACTTTGCTATTCCACTTTGGTGCTACTTACTTTTTTGTGTAGCACATGCGCAACTATTTGACAGGTTGTTGCGCGCTTTGAGCTGTTTTGATTGTGACTAATTATAGAGAGCTCGAAGAAAAGAAGGTCGAGGTTTGACTCGACGGCGAAGCTAGCGCCACCGGGAGGCAACCCGGCGATTTTATTTTGCTTTTTTATTTATTTACTTTCAGTTGTAATAAATGGTTTTTATACCATGACTATCTCGCATGCTTGTTTAAATCGGTTCCATGGCTGTTTTTTTGCATTTTGCAGAATACGTGAGATCACTCGATCGAGTACTTGTTGTACTCGATCGAGCACTTTTGTGCCAAATCCATTCGATCGAGCATTTCTCTACTCGATCGACCACCTGCGAAAAGAGAACCACTCGATCGACCTAGTTACCTTTCGATCGAGCGGTTTTGAATGCCTGACTCACTCGATCGACCACTGTTGGACGGATATCGAGTGCTATTGACTTGGATTAGCTTCCTGAGACGGTTTTCCGGGCCCTTAGCAACCTCCCATTTCATGGTCGGTTTGGGGAGGTCCCTTTATTCGCGCATCTTGTAAGTTTTCCGCATTTTACTCTCTTTCTCCTCTAGTTTGCGTTTCCTTTCCATGTTTTGGTACAATGGGGGCATTGTACGGTTTGGTTTGGGGAGGTTATGCATCCATATCTGTGTCTTGCATATTGTTTTTATTGCATTTTCATTAATCGTTTAATTTTCTGTTTGCATTGTTATTTATTTCATAAAAATTCAAAAAATTCAATAAAAATTTGAAAAATTGTTAAAATTCAAAAAAAAATTCATGTTTATTTTAGCATATAGGTTGAGTCGGAACGGTAGATTCCCATGATGAAATTGCTCTATATTTGTCTTTTTGCTTAAGCCTTGCAATAAACCGTTATCTTTTAGCTTTGTCTTATTGCATATCTACGAGTTAATGTTTAATTTAGCTGAACGAATAGACTTGACCTATAATTTTGGCAACCTACTTATAAATTCTAAGGATTAGAGCCGTAAAAACTGGTGTCATTTATGACCGGTTTCATGTAGGATCACGAGTAGTTACTCCTTGCATAACATGTTCATCAATTTGCACATATATGAAATTCAATTGCTCTTTGCCTTCATACATTCGGGTTAGTGGTTGGTGTCACATGCAGGGAGGTGCTTACATTTTCCCTTTCTTTCATTTTTACCCATAAACTCCACATTAGCCAAATTTGCCTGTTGACCCTTTAGCTACATTCCAAATTTAGCCTGCCTTGTCAAGCTAGTTTAGATTGTTCTGCGGTATTTTGTCTATTGTATCAAATTTTGGCTCATATCATATTGATTCGGAGTTGGTAACTTATGAAGAAAGGAGGTTGATGAAAAAAAGACGTGGAAAAAGAAAAAAAAGAAATGAAAAATGAAAAAAAAAAAAAAAAAAAAAGGGAATTCGGAGAAAGAAAAGAAAAAGAAACCTGAAAAAAATAGAAATAGAAAAAGGAAGAAAAAGAAAAAAAAGATGTTGTTGTTAGTCGGTTTCACTCCTATGTCTTATTTATATCATTTGAGGAGTTTTTGCAATTCGGTTTATGAGTTTTATGCCATGAAGGGCATGTATTTATTCATAATTGAGTTGGAACCGGATGTTGTTATATGGTTTTGTTTAGGTACTAGCTTGATCACCTATACCTCCACATTCCCATAAATGTTATGCCTTTCTCTTACCCATTGCCTCACTTTACCATATTTTTGTAAGCCCTGGCTGTGACGACCTTGTTTGGTTGGAATGTATGTACGGTAGTTAGAATTGTCTATCATATTAGTTGCATGCATGTTTATGTGAGTCGTAGTCTAGGTGAGCGACTATTTTTCTTTCTCTCTTACATATATATGCTTACCCTTTGCTTCATGAGAGAAGAGTGACCCGTGAGAGTCCACTATTAAAGGTCTTGCAAGGTCGACGGTTCAGCTTTATTATAAACATCTTACAACTCGTTTGCATTTATCGTTTAGCTATAGGTGTTAGTTTGTCCGCATAAAATTGGCTTAAGGGCATTTGTAGCTAGCTCTGAGTTATCTTTTTCCGTTCCTTTAGTTGCATTTTAGTTTACTCAGGGACGAGTAAAGGTTTGGTTTGGGGAGATTTGATACGTGCATTTTATATAGTCCTTTTAGCCTATTTTATGCACGTATTTCTATGCTTTTATCGTGGTTTTATGCTACGAAATGCCCCGAATATGCTACTTTGGGTTACTTTGTCTTAATTGCAGGAATGAATCCAAAAGTAGTGAAAACAAGCCTAAAACACGTCCTCACGCATGCATTTAGGAGATGAGTTGAGCCGGAGCTTGGAAAGTACTATTTTGAGATGCGCATTGGAGTAAGGAAGTTAGGCGAGCTAAGAGAGTGCTTCAATTTGCTAGTTCCTGCTTGTAAGAGCCATATCTCGAGTTCTACAACTGATATTCAGGTGATTCCAATTGGAGATGAAAGTTTGTCCTTTTAGCTTTCCAATGCCACCGGAATCACCCTATTTGACCAAGTAACGAAGAAATGGCAGCCGTTCGAAGTTCAGTGCGCGAAGCAGGAATTACGCGCTGAGAAGTGCTCGATCGAGAACTACTTCTATTCGATCGAGAGCCAATTTGCTCGATCGAGAGCTACCTATTCTTGATCGAGTGATTTAAGGGAAAGAAGTCCTCGATCGAGAGGAATTGTTCTCGATCGAGAGGAATGTTAGGAATATCACTTTCGATCGAGAGCCTTAAGTGCTCGATCGAGTGGATTTTGCTACTGGCCGGGCTTTTAGGTTAATTCCGTCATTAGGTTTAATAAACCTTATTTTCTTATAAATAAGGAGTCAGTTTGTCATTGTAAACTCTCTTCTCTTCTCTTCTTTCCTTATCTCTCACACACTCTTTTCTCTTCTACTCTCTTTTTTTCTCTCTCGTTCGAATTGGCCACTTTTATCGTTATTTTAATTCCAAGATTTATATCGCACTTTCTTCTCTCCCTTTTTCCTTTTTATTTAATGTTTGTTTCTCTTCCTTTCTTTATTATGTATTTCCTTCACTTAATTATGAGTAGCTAAATCCCCCTAGTATGTTAGGATTAGGGAAGCCGTGGTAGCAATGCTTTAATTGTATTAAATAGATTAGCCCTGCGATAAGAATTGTATTAGGCAATTTAACTGTTATCCGGTCGAATGAATGCATGCAGGAGACCATAAATCTAGTTAACCCCGACCTAGATCGAAAGATTGGAAGGGAAGGCTTGCTTAATTACAATAGGGTATAGCAAAATGGGGCGAAAGTTAAGCTGTTTACGCTCTAGGGCGGTTTAAGGACCGAAAGGTGACGACCATAGCTCTTCTTATCAATAGTCTAATCGCCTTAGTATTCTCGATAATATAAGATCTGATAGCTGCCACGGTGGACCGACTCCTAGCATACTTCCTTTTCTCTTATTGTTAATTTCTCTCATCTTTTTCCCTCGCTTAGTCTCTAGTTAGTTAAATCAATTCAAAACCCCACAAGACATTAGATAGATAAATAGACAAATAGATAGTACACGCCTCCCCGTGGAGATCGACCTACTTACCAGCCGACTTCGTTAGTTGTACTTAGGTATTTTATTTTTGTACGAAACGACAAATTTCAAACAACTTGTCAGTTCAATAACCTTTCAAAAGCGCTCAAAACAATCCCAACAAACCCTGAATTTGAAGGACTATGTATTAAACAAGGGGAGCCACCTAAGAATCATCCTAAGAAAAATTAAAACAAAATTATTGATAAGTTCATTTTATATATAGTTTAACCCCGTATTTTAGCTCGGTTTATTTGATTATTGCACTTCTATTAGTGTATTTGTGAGCTAATTTCGTATTCTAGATGTTTTTGCGCGTATTCATTACATTTTGTAGGAAATAAGCACTCGGTTGCCTTTTCCTGTCAAATTATCATTCACCTAAGTTCACTGTGCTAACAAGAGCAATATTGACCATGCAAAGGTGTTTCGGGAAGCATAGAAATTTTGGGAAGAATTGGAAAATCTCGAGCACCGAAAACTAACTTAGGTTGATATACAAGTAAAGAAATGAAATATAGGCCCAAGTAAAGTCCAAATGATCAAGTTTTCACGTAGTTTTAGAATTTCATTTGAAGCATTCATAGGAGGAATTATGAGGCATTAACATGCAACATTTGATTTTCTCATAAAACTAAAGACTCAATTAAGAGAAAAATCATAGAATACCAATGACCCGATCAAGGTGTGGTGTCCTCGATCATGATACCCCTCCTTAATTATTTGCGTTTTATCTTTTCACTCCTATATAAAGGGTGTTGTCCAGGACCTCAACACACTTCATACACTTCTTACACCTCTTTTCTGATTTTATATATGTTTTGATTTCCTTATTATTATTTACATTTCCTTTAGCATTTTTTCAAAAATTGTATTACAATTTTCATTCAAACATTTGTGCTTCAATTCCAAATTTCATTTCCTTTGTTGAGTAATTTTATTTCTTTTATTGTTTTGTTATTACCTTTGTGTTCCATTTACTAATTATCATGTTTACTTTATAATTTGTCATTAGTTTAGTTTACATTATGCAAGAGTAGTTTACTTTGTCTAGAATAAGCAGGCATGCATAAATAGTTTTTTCAATTGTTGAATGAGATGTTATTACATCGATAAAAAGTTTCTATCACATTTTTGCATTGTTTTGTTAGTATTTGATTGTTGGCCACTATCTTAGATTAAATTTATTAATTCACTTTTTATAAGTCAAGAGGCAATAAAATTGAATTGATTAGCATGTTCTAGTGACGACCTAGCCATAGTGAGAGTTGTTGACCTGTTCTATGGTTGACAATGGTAGAAGATGGTTGTCTTTAAACCTAAAAATTAGCGATATTATCAACTCGTATGTTTAACTTGAGCATTTAAATAATTTGCATGTGTGACCTGGCCTCCTAAACTCTTCCTTTCTATTATTGTTTCATAAACCTAACTCAAACCAATCGATAGCCACTTTCGATAGATTCACTCTCATAACAACATGTATAGAAACTCCTTTCCTCCTTGTAAAGTCGACTATTACTACATTCATTTGTGTTCAATTATTTATCTTTTGATTAGGTTGCGACATCCTATCAAATTTAGCGCCGTTGCGGGGTGCACTGTTTTGTTTGCTAATTAGTTGTCAATTCCATCTTGTTTTATTTGTCACTGGGAACACTTGTTCCTTGGATCTTCTCTAATTTCTTTGTAGTTTTAGTGCCTATTTTTGTAGGTAATAAGGCTTAGTCTTCTCATAATTAATGATGGATTCGTCCAACAACTCAAAGATGAGTCTTTTTCATGACCATTCACCGGTTTTACTATTTTTGGCGGTCTCCATCTCCCTTGGACATGTTCTTGATGGGATTACTTGGGTCATCTCGTTCTTTGTAGCGTGTGTTTTTGTAACACCCCTGATTTTCGCTAAATTAAAAGTAACTTTACATATAAAACGCTACTAAATACAGAGATATTATAATTAATATAAAAGTCTCTTATTACAAATCCATTTTTTAAAAGCAAACAATACAAAATAAAAAATGAAATAAATCTTTCTTTTTGAAATCTTTAATAAAATCTCCACTTGAAATAAAATCCTTTTGAACACAAACGGGAAAACCTTAAAATGAAACCAGAAGAAGAACTACCCTGACGAGTGGCCAAAGGGAGAAAACACGTAAGCGGAAAGGTCGAGTAATAGATAATACCTAAATATAAGCGGCTTAGTTTTGGTCATAGGCGTGGAAACACATACACATAAAAATTTTTTTTAAACACGCATAATAATAAAAACACCCCATGACTAATCTGAAACTCAAACTTTGTGTGACACTCTCATCCCAATAATTAACTCAATCTCAAACTCAACTCATTACTCAGCCTCATAATATAATACCCATAGTAACCGGGATGTCGTATTCTCACCAAATCCGATCCTAAGACCAAAGACAAGGGGCGAGTGAACTCGGCTGGGATAAACCAGCGAAACAATATTTCCATCTCAATATCGCTTATAAACTCAAATAACTTCAATAACCATGGTCACACCCTGGACTGCATCAAACACAACTTGGCTCAAATGCCCCATAACTCCATAACTCAATACTGAACTAATTTTATCTAAATTTCAATATCATATCACAACATTCCATTAAAGGAATCGCTTCAACACTTGCAGAATAACTCTCAGCTACTCTCCCACTAGCCAAGCTCAAAGGAATTGATAATAAAAACACAATACAAAAATAAACCAACAAGATTCCATAAACTATTCCGTTCTCGTTTATAAACCAAAAGACCGACAACTCAAGAAATATAGTACCCTTTCAATCTTGTCCTATTCTCGTAACTAGGTTAATATGAAAACAAGTATCAATGTAATAGCTTGATCAATAGCTAATGTTAATATCCATGCTATGTCCATCTCTCTTTTCAAACCAATACTACTTTCCACTAATCCTAATAACCAATGATATCACATTGACAATACCAATACACTAATCCAAAGTTTATCTTATAACCTAGGTAGCATTTAAAACTTTACACCTGACACGGACACGGACACGACACGGCATCCCATGAAATTTAGGACACGGGACACGTAATTTAAATTTAATAAAAAATATATTTTATAGTTATTTATGTGCGATTTTATTTATGAAAAAGTATTGAATATTAAATTTAAATAAGTAAAAAAAACTTGACGTTAATTATAACTCATTCTCATTTCAAAACCAAACCAACTTATAATCAATCTATTTAGAAGCGTCTCATTACTAGTCTAAAGAATATCATTTACCCCATTCAACTTATTTCCCCACCAAATTCAACCATATAAACAATTCCACGCCTATTTAACTTAAATTCAACTTGATTCCGTTGAAGGTGTGTCCAAATACCATGGACACTGGCTCAAATACTATGGACACGTGTCGACACGTGCCCAAATAAAAATGAAAGTTAGACATGGCTTTTATAAGTGTCAAAACACGTTTGGCGTGTGTCAGAGTAGTGTCATGTCCGGCAGGGCTGCAAGATTAGGAGGTGTAAAATTGCTACCTGGCTTATAACCCCGGCCTTGGACAAAATAGTATAAGCCCATCTCACAAATTAGTGTAACAACATTAATATATTGTAACTAATTATATAAATAATATAAGTTTAGTCAACAATCAATTTAAACACATAAAAATGAATAAATTACACATAATCATATATTGAACAATAGCAATTATGGATTAATTGAGATAAGTATTACCTTTAATATAGTGAATACAACTCAAATAATGCATAAAGGCTCTTTGGAGTGAGTATCTGATGGTGATGCGTAAAGGACTCATGCCAATTAAATTATAAGTGTTTAGAATTGATAAAAGTGTAAAAAATCAACAATGTAAAGAGGCATGGCGTAGGAATGACTAATAAGATGAATAGGTTAGTCGGCTAATAGAGCAATTGAAACAACTTAAGGGAATTAATATAAGGTGTAATTTATATGGAATTAAAAACCGGTTAGGGAAACACAAGGGTTTATAATTTTCCTTTTTTTTCCTTCTAAAAATTGTATTCTAAATATAATCAAAATTAAAAAGTGAACTTGAAATATTTGGGTTATTACAATCAACCCCTCTTAAAGGAACTTGTCCCAGTTTGAATTTAGAAAATTAAAAAACAAAGTTAAAATTTGAGTGGTATTAGTTTGGGACCAAATCGGCTCTAAATTGAGTAATGGGGTGTCTACTACATGATCGGGTAGGAACTTTGAATTTCTTAGATTTCATGGCTAGCCAAGTCAGTTAGGAGGTAGTACGCCTAATTAAATGTGTGGCATCCGAGGGGAGCTCAAAGGATTTTTTATGGCACGTTTCGATCATCTTTCTCAAAATAAATCGATACCACGTGAGCCTATTTTTCTCTCCTTTGGCCTTTTACCTCCCCGATGAGGTCTTCTCACTAATGATTTTGAATTATTGGATGACGATAGCGATGAAATCCGACCTTTAATATTAAGTATTCCCCTAATGTCATTCGATTGAAAATTTAGAGACTCGTGTAGAAGAAAATGACCTTGTAGTAGATGACACTTTTCTTCATGGGCGTCTTGAGCCCAAATCCATAGCGAAAGGATGAGGTTTTTCGAGCCATTTGAAACCTTTCGAGAAATCCTTCGTGGTGGATGTACATGACCCATTTAAGGTTGATGGAGGACTTAGTGATGCACATATAAATTAAGTGAGGATGCAACCCCCATTTTGATGAGTCCTACCACTTAGAATTTTCATACCACCAATTTGAGACCGTTCATGATTATATACTTGCACTAATTTATTTTATGTCTAAACACGATGCTCCATCTTTTTGTTGGGGTTGGTGTCATGGATTAGTGCAAGGACTTATAAACCTCTAAAAAGGATCAAAGGGCATACTTTTGGTATTATTATCAGTTGATCCACATTTATCAATAACGGTTGGCTTGCTAGATAAGTTTGACGTTATTGTCATACGAATGGCGGTGATCAACCTGGTCCCTAAAAGTCACACCTGCTGTAGGATACGTTTGAGTGACGTGACGGTATGAAAATACAGTCATGTAGATGCTAAATTTGACTAACCAGTTAGTCCGAGTTATTTGACTAGTAATTAGTCAAAATGTGATGTTGAGATATTATATTTAATACTGATTAAATATCATGGGCTAAGGCTAATTAACCAGTTAATTCGTAAAATTAAATATAAGCGTTTTATATTTAATTAATGTATATTGAATATTAATTATACAATATTGTCTTTGTCGGACATGTATTAATACTTCAACTAATCCGTGTTATTAGTCGATGTATTAATAATTATAACCGATGACATTTATAATACAAACCTGTCATATACATTTTAGCAAAGATTACAAATCGACTCGAGCTAAAAGTAAGAGGAAGTGGAAGCCTACTTCCCATGAGGGCTCTCGCTTTTGTTGAAACACACAAAAGGAGAGCTCCTCTCCTTTTGTGACCTGACAATTCATTTCTGAAAAACTAGGGTTTTGGAGACATTTTCTCCGAAACCTAGATCTCACATCTCGAGAAAACTCACAACAAGTTCTCCCAATATTGCAAGGCAATCGGAGAACACCATCTAGCACAAGGGCATATCTCTGACAAGTCTTGGGTGCAACAATTAGGAGGGAATCTCGTTTGATTTCTGTTCTTTACGCCGCACTATAAAGGACCCGAGGTTAATTCTTGTTCCTTATCGTTTCTCTATTGTATTTATGTTTTATGACGATAATCGCATGCTAAATTTACGTTATAGTCCTAAATTTAGAGGGTCTTATACTTATATTACCCCACAAGTGGTATCAAAGCGAGGCCACGTAAATTTTTCCATGTGTTTTTCATAAAACCGATTTTGAAACGATTGTTTTGTCTCGAATTCCGTGCCATGCATACACTACCGATTGGTTTTGTTCTTGAAACCGTTGACATGTTTTACACGGTTTTATCATCTTGTTTTCGATTTGTTTTTATGCATATTGTTGTTTTATACGGAGATTACAGCAACATGTCAAGTTTTGTCAATTGTTAAATTGTTTTTGATGCGTTTTTGATCAAAATTGCAATTGATTTTGTTTTGTCAAACTGTTTTCACGAGGGTTTTATGTTTTCCAAAAACTTTTTCCCTCGATCGAGCATGTTTTTAGTCGATCGAATGGTTTTTCGACATGTTTTACTGATCGAGTCCGTCAGTACTTTCGATCGACCGCTAAAAACCCTACTGCTCGATCGAGAAGTCCTCGTACTTGATCGATCGAGCAGATTGCTGATATAAGTCCTCGATCGACTACCATTTTGTCGATCGAGCACTTCCCGATTAGCACACCTCTCGATCGACTCATAGCTTGAGCCGATCGAGCCTTCTTTCGCTTCCTGATCGAGCACCTGTGTCCCTGGATCGAGGGATTTCTGTTTTGACAGCTTTGAAAATTTATTCTTTTTGCTTTAAATTTTCTTTTGGCTACAAAATGTACATTATACGGATATTGTACACTCGCTATGATTGTGAAACGGTTCACACACGTACCATTAAGTTATTTTAAAGCGTATTTAAAGTAACGGATCGTATTGATTAAAATTAAATGATAGAAGCGGTTTTATCACATGAATTTTAATCATTAAAAGGTGGTTTGGATAAATTTAACATAATTACGGAATTATGTCACGAATGAATTTGTTTTTAGTTGATGCATTTTTATTTATCGTTAATTTTGAATGCTTGTGAATGCCTCTTTATTACGTATTTATTTTGCAATCATTGTAACTTAGTGTGGCCTTAGTAGAACGTGTTACCGTAATGATGGAACACGGTCTTGGTTGTATTTTGAGATCTCGTATCTCCGTTTTGGATTTTTCACTTGTAATTACAGTTTTTATTAGAATGTAATTAGGTTTATATTTTGTAATTTTAATTGTAATTTTTGAGAAGACCAAAGACGGAGACCAGATGCTCACCCGCTAATCGGATCAAGATGGAACAACAAGACAAGCTTCTTGGGTCCAACGATGGATTCCAAAGTTGTATTTTGTTCTTTTTATTAGGATAGGCCACACTAGGAAATTTTATTTACGTATTGCATTCAATTATTTATTTTATCGTAACGATAGTATGCATCATATTCCGCCTAAAAACCAAACCACCTAATAAATGCATGAAAACCCATATATTTAGAGGTCACGAGTTAGTTTTCTTTGACATTCGTGATGTCACACGTTTTTTATAGCCATCACCCAAATTAATTCATTCACGCAGACGCTAGTTATTCGTTCACTTAATATGAATTATAATTTAGTTGATGGGATCTTCCTCGTATAAACAAAAATTGAGAACGGTCTTTATAGGTCAAACTCAATGAGTCCCTTCTTCGCTCGTGGTAGGCATAATATGACCCTTCTACGTCGGGTAAGTTGGAACCGATTGACCTATTTTATCTCAACACTATGGTCACTCGTACGATCCTGATCATGGTGGACTATAGATAGGATTTACTAAATCTATCGACCAAGAGTTCTTCCTAAGAATTAGCTAAACAGCTTGGCTTATCAATTTACAAATTGAGTCTTGGGGATCACTTGTATCATTCTTGAGGGAGATCAATTATGCAAGTGCGAGAGTCTACATGTTTAAAATGAATTTTAAAATAGACTTAAATCACCTCGATGAGTTGCTTATTTCGTTTTGTTTTTCTTTCTTTTTCAAAGTGTAGATCACGTTTATTAAACTGCAAATAACAAAATGGTCGGTCACTTGAAACCCAATGCCTAAGTGCCACATCGGACCGTGAGTCCTGGCTTCGATCTTCATGAATCGATGAATCGGTCTAACTCGATCAAGAATGATGGATCAAACTTCATGACTGGGAGGCAAAGATTACGGAATGCCGCCGCCGACGGGAAGCTCAAATATCTCTTGAGCCCATCCCGTCAACCCAGTGTCCCACGGCCGGAGTTAACGAGATCACCAAGTTTAATGATTTCGCCTATGGAAGCGGGTGCGATTAAAAACGTACTCATTTTTGCAATGGAACCCAATTTGCATAAACGCTTCATAGCCCAAGGTGCAAACAAGATTTTCACCACGCTCACTAAGGAATTCTCGAAAGCACCGAGAATCGTGACCTATGAGCATACCACTCGCTTCTTTGATGCGAGACTCCGTAAGGGCCAACTGTTAGCCCACACATTCTCAAAGATGATTGAGAATGTCGAGAAGTCGAGACCTTTGATTGTAAGATCAAAGAGAACATTGTGATCGACCGCATACTTCACTCACTCCACGATGGTTATTCGCAATTTAGAGCGAATTACTATATGAATGATTTGAAGAAAACTCCCCATGAACCGCACTCCTCCTCGCATGCACCGAGAAGGACATGAAGTTCAAGGGGGAGCATGAAACAGATGTTCTCGTTGACAAACAAGGGAAAGGGTAAGGGCAAAGCTCAAAACCTAGCAAGAGAGGGTAAGGCGAAGTTCAAGAAGTCGGTTCGTAAGAGTGGCCTCGGTGAGTCGAGCACCTCATCGGGCACGACAAAGAGCAAGAATGAAAACATGGAATGCCATCATTGCCACAAGATCGGGCATTGAGACGCACATGTCCTGTTTATCATGAGGACTTAAAGGCAGGTCGCGTTAAACCTGTTGGTATGTCTTCTCTTTCTTCTACTTTTATTCATATGATTGAGATTAACCACGCAAGTTACTAACTTGGGTACTTGATACCGGTGTGGGTTCTCATCCTGTAATCATGTGCGGGCCTCCAAATCTCGAACCTCTCGTAAAGGGTGAGGTTGACTGCGTGTCGGAATGGAGCAAGAGTGGTCGCCATCTCGAGGGGAACATATGTGATCCAGTTTCCTAGCGGATTTGAGTTGTCATTATATGACTGCTATTATGTACCTAGTCTTTCAAAAACATTATTTCAGTTTTACTTGATAAACTTGGTTTTTCATTTATAATAGAGAATAATACTTGCATTTTCTCATTACACGATATGATTTATGGCAAGGCGCCTATGAACGGAATTTATGTTTTAGATCGACCACCAAATATTACACGTAATGAATAAAAAGTTAAAGGTTGGTGACAAAGATCAAACGTATCTATGGCACCGCCGTATGGGACACATTAATGAGAAACGCCGTAAAATAGCTCATCAAACATGGAGCTATCTCGACTTTTGATTTTCAATCATTTGGCACGTGTGAATCATGTCTCATCGGTAAGATGACTCGGATTTCCTTCAAAGGTGTTTGAATGCGCGCTGCTGACCTATTAGGACTCATACACACGGATGTATGTGGTCCTATGTCAATCACCGCACGAGAAGGCTATAGGTATTTCATCACTTTCACTGACGATTTAAGTAGATATGGCTATGTCTACTTAATGAAGCACAAAAGTGAATCCTTTGAGAAATTCAAAGAATACTGAATAGGTGCAGAACTAACCTATTGGGTAGAAAGATTAAAACACTGCGTCGATCGTGGTGGCGAGTATCTTTCACGAGTTTGATCAACACCCAAAGGACCGTGGATTGCCCTACGCTAACTCCACCGGAACACCTCAATTGAATGGTGTGTCCGAACGGAGAAATCGAACACTACTTGATATGGTTCGATCCATGATGAGTCACACCGTGTTGCCCGACTCATTATGGGGTTATGCTCTTATGTCGCCCGCTCTAATACTTAACCGAAGTCCGTCTAAAGTCATGACAAGACTCCATATGAACTATGGAAGGGAACAGTCCCTAACTTGTCCTTTATACGGGTTTGGGGTTGCGAGGCTTATGTCAAGTGGAGACACGAGGATAAGCTCGGCCCGCGAACGGTCAAGACATACTTTATAGGTTATCCTAAAGGAACACTTGGTCATTACTTCTATTCGCCAACCGAACAACGTGTTTTTGTTGCGGCTAGTGCGACATTCTTAGAGAAGGAATTTCTCGAGAATGCAAAGAGTGATAGAACCTTCGACCCGCCTGAGATTCCAACCAAACACCGAGCAACCATTGGAGGAACCTATTCCTTCAATCCCGGCCGCGGTGAATATTCCTGAGGAACCTAGGAGGTCGGGAAGAGTCTCTATTCCTCCGGACTGATACATTGGTATGGTCGAGGAACATGACATAGATGACGTTCTACTCTTAACGAGTAGTGAACCCGCAACCTATAAAGGTGCCATGACTAGTTTCGACTCAAAGCTATGGCTTGAGGCCATGCAATCCGAGATGGACTCCATGTATGAGAACAACGTGGGATCTTGTCGACTTACCCGCTAAGGTTCGTCCCCTTCAATGCAAATGGCTTTACAAGATAAAGCATTCTTCGGAAGGTCAACAAGATATCTATAAAGCACGACTAGTTGCTAAAGGTTTCACCCAAGTGCCAGGTTTGCACTACGATGAGATTTTTGCACCCGTAGTCATGTCGTTGCCCATTCGGATTATCTTAGCGATCGCCGCCTTTCATGACTATGAAATTTGGCAAATGGACGTGAAAACCGCCTTCTTAAACGGTTTTTTGAGGAAGAGTTGTACATGGTACAACCCGAAGGTTTCATCGATCCACAACATCCTAAGAAAGTATGCAAACTTAAGCGTTCCATTTATGGACTTAAGCAAGCATCTCTGAGTTGGAATCATCGCTTCGACCAAGTGATTAAAGAAAATGGATTTACTCGATCGGTCGAGGAACCATGTTTATATATCAAGTCGAGTGGGAGCAAGATTGTCTTCCTAATATTGTATGTTGACGACATACTCCCGATTGGGAATGACATACCTCTCTTAACTTCGGTGAAAGTATGGTTGAAAAACCATTTCCAGATGAAAGATCCGGGAGAGGCACAAAGAATTCTAGGCATCCGTATCTATCGAGATAGATCACGACGGATGTTATCTCTCGCCAGAGTCTTACATAGACAAAGTCCTAGAGAGATTCAAAGATGACTAACTCCAAGAAGGGGTTCCTTCCTATGGCTCCAGGGGTGCATTTGAGCAAGTCTCGTGCACCGTAGACACCGGAAGAGAAAGAGCGCATGACACGGATTCCTTATGCTTCTGCTAGGATCAATCATGTATGCCATGATATGCACACGTCCGGACGTGGCATATGCATTGAGTATGACAAGTCGATTCCAACAAAGATCCAGGAACCACATTGGTTGGCTGTCAAGAACATTCTTAAGTACCTACGGAGGACTAAAGATTGGGCATTGACTTATGGAGGCGATCAAAAGCTATGCGCAACCGGTTACGCAGATGCTAGCTTCCAAACGGATCGAGATGACTCAAATCTCACTGATTCGTTTTTACTCTTAATGGCGCCGCAGCACCGGAAGAGTTCGAAACAAATCATTACAAAGAGATTCTACGACCGAGTCCGAGTACTATGCCGCGTCTGAAGCTACAAAGGAAGCGATATGGATGCGCCAATTCTTACATGGGCTATCTGTAGTGCCTAGTTCGAATGACCCGATCACCATCTATTATGACAATAGTGGTGCCATCTTCCAAGCTAAGGAGCCAAAGTCTAGCAACAAGTCTAGACATGTACAACGGAAAGCTCATCTAATCCTGGATTACGTGGAGCAAAAGGAAGTAGTGATAGAAAAGATTGCTGGCATGATAACATAGCAGATCATCCTCTCACTAAAGCATTACGACAAGATAAGCATGAAGGGCATGTTAATTCCATGGGAATTAAACGTGTTCCTAAGTCAGAGTACTTTTTATGGATCAGATTCATTCTCTCTTGTACTCTATACGACATCATCGTTTTGATATTTTATATATATATTTTGTTTTTCATGTGGATTTGTACGACAAATTTTGAACACCACAAAGTGAATCGAACGAACATTATATCTTTTTTTACCTTAATTGCCCACATGAGCTGATAACTCGGCAATTATTTTGTGACGTTGGTTGATGGTGGGTTCAACGAGCCATAAGTCAACCGGTTGACCGACCAATCACAGAGGCGATTTATACGGATATTTCGTAGGACACAATTGTGACATCGACGTGGAGTCCTAAATGTTTTATAACATTCGTGCCCTGGTCGTGATAGGACCTCCATGGTGATCCTAAGAGTCGATTCTTTTGACTATCGACCGTCTCTTGAGACTAAGGCATTTTGGGTGACTTTGGTTTCTTTCACTTCGCCATCCGTAATGGGGGGCCAAGTAGATTTTTTCGGGTCATTTCATGTCCGTGCTTAGATCTAAGGAGTCGAGTTGAAGGAAATATTCAGCCTTTATCGTGTACTGATATTTCTCAGGGCCACTCGAGGAGTCAGAATCAAATGCATGGCCATGCTCGACACGGATTCGTTTTATCACTTAAGTTACTCTCTAGTCGGGGAAACCACTCTAGATACAGATCGATTGTAAAATACGACCTTTGTGGATCCAGATCCGCAAATTGTTTTACATTGAGTGGGAGAAATTTTAAATGAATATGAGAATCTAAGTTATCGCACATACACTTGTACTGACAAGTGGAGTTTGTTGAGCTCAGGTCCTCCAGCTTAGTGCGGATAACGTCATTGCACATGCACTTGTACGGACAAGTGGGAGCTTGTTGGGGTTGGTGTCCTTAACAGTTAGTGCAAGGACTTATAAACCTCTAAAAGGATCAAAGGGCATACTTTTGGTATTATTATCAGCTGATCCACGTTTATCAATAACGGTTGGCTTGCTAGATAAGTTTGACGTTATTGTCATACGATGGCGTGATCAACTCGTCCCTAAAAGTCACACCTATAGATACGTCGAGAGATGTGACGGTATGAAAAATACAGTCATGTAGATGCTAAATTTGACTAACCATTAGTCCGAGTTATTTGACTAGTAATTAGTCAAAATGATGAAATTAAATATAAGCGATTTATATTTAATTAATGTATATTGAATATTAATTATACAATATTGTCTTTGTTGGACATGTATTAATACTTCAACTAATCCGTGTTATTAGTCGATGTATTAATAACCGATAACCGATGATACTTATAATACAAACCCGCCATATACATTTTAGCATTTCGTAACCGGACTCGAGCTTGCAAGAGGAAGGAAGCCCACTTCCCATGAGGGCTCTCGGTTTTGTCAAAACACACAAAAGGAGAGCTCCTCTCCTTTGTGACCTAGACAATTCATTTGGCTAAAACTAGGTTTTGGAGACATTTTCTCTCCAAACCTAGATCTCACATCTCGAAACTCACAACAAGTTCTCCCAATATCGCAAGGCACCTGAGAACACCATCTAGCACAAGGGCATATCTTGGACAAGTCTTGGGTAACA